>NW_007259450.1:124881-200587 GCF_000164805.1 Carlito syrichta
TTCAAACTAATTATTGAAATGTGAGAGTTGATCCCTATCATAATGTTCTTACAGAGTTGTTGTTGTTCTACCTGTTTGTGTGTTGTCTTTCTTTTGGTTTTAGAGTTGGATCATGTTTGTTTTTAATCTTTTACCTGTACTCTTGTGAAGAACGTTGTTGTTCTTTTTTCTTTTTCTTCTGTGTTCAATACTTCCTTAAGTGTTTCTTGTAGAGGGGGTCTGGTGGCAGCATAGATTCTTAGGGGTTAGATATCTGGGAAAGATTTCAATATTCCCTCTCTGATGAAGCTTAACTTGGCTGGGTAGGTTATTCTTGGTTGAAATTGTTTGTCTTTTAGAACTTTGAAGATAGAGCTCCAAGCTCTTCTAGCCTACAGGGTTTCTGTAGATAAATCTGCTGCTATTCTAATTGGTCTTCCCTGGTAGGTAGTCTCTTGCAGCCTTTAGGATGTTTTCTTTTATACCTACTTTGTTAGGCAAATTATTATGTTTCTGGGAGTTGGTTTTCTCATTTGTTGTCTTGCAGGGGTTCTCTGAATCTCTTGTGTTTGAATTTTTTCATCACTGATGAGATGATGAAAGTTTTCTTAAATGATTTCATGAAATGTTTGTTCCAGTGTGGCCTCTGTTTCTCTCTCTGCCTCAGGAAGGCCAACTACTCTTAGGTTCAGTCTCTTGAAGTGATTATTCATCTCTTGAAGGTTTTGTTCTGTATTTTTGAGCTTCTTTTCTATGTTTTTGACAGTTTGGGTTAGTTCTGTGTTTTGGTGTTTGAGCTCCGAGATTCATTCTTCTGCTTGGCTAATTCTGCTTTCCATGCTATTAGTTTATTATTTATTTCCATCACAGTATTCTTCACTGCTGTTATTTCTGACATCAGCTTCTTCCTATTTTCCTCTTGACTCTCCTCAGTTTTTTTAGTTCTCTCTATTAATGCCTTGATGTCTGGGTTTGTTGAATGTGACCAGTCATTTTGGGGGTTCTTCATTGTTTGTGTTCCGGAGTCTGTTTTCTCAGTGTCTGACCTCCCAGGGGTCTGTGTGAAACCTATATTCTTCTTTTGGTTTTTCTTCATTTGTGCAGTTTTTTCCCTCCCTGCTTTTTCCTTCCCTCCACATCACCATCTTCTTTAATTTTGTTATTCAGGTGTAGAGGAATTGCTTTTACTTCTGTTTGTTCAATCTCCTATTCTTCTTTATGTGTGTCCTCTTACTTTGTTCAATTCTGGAGTTGCACTGTAGGTTGGGGGTGGTCCTTTTTGCAGTTTTGAGGTTTACTTAAGGGGGGAGCTGTGATTCAAAATCTCTCTGCATGCCCTGGTATCTGTCGACAGGTGTATGGATAACCTGAGACCCACTTCCCACTGCCTTGGAATCTGTCCATGCAGTGGGGTTTACGTTTACTCCCTGAAATAAAATGAGGTTAGCAGAGGGAAGAGAATTGGGAAGACAGTGAGGAGAAGAGGGGGGTAGAGAGAGAGAGGAGTAAGAGGGGAAACAGATGAGTATACCAACAAATGGAGAGACAGACCCAAACTGAAACAGATTAAAAACAACAGACCATGGCTACAGACTAACCAACTCCCATACAAAAAAACCTAAAACATACAATGATGCTAACATACAAGGTAACCAACCACCTTATTGGTGTGTTGTTCCTCTATACAAAGATATGGTTTACAGAGAGGAAAAAAGAGAAGCAAAGGAAGAGAGAGAGAGAAAAAAAGGAACAAAACAGTAGGAATAGAATCAAGTCGTTAAACTGATAGAACCAATCGAGCACACTCTGAGACTTTTTGTTTAAGTCCAACGACCTTTCAACTCTGATTTCTAGCTATCTTCTCAAGTTGCTAAATTTGTTCACAGTTAGGTAAGTTACCCCTGGCCTGCTGTGAAGGACAGTTCAGATCTCCAGTCAGTTCACCACTCAAATCTGGCCTGTGTCTGTTTTTCAAAATTGTTTGTCCCTTTATGGTGTTGTTACCTTGAATCTCCAGCAGGTGGTGGAGCCCCAGAGGTGGTGGAGCCCCAGAGGTGGTGGAGCTGGAGAGGAGCCGGGCAGAGGCTGGAGATGGGAGCCTGCCTCAGGGCACACGGGAGGAGACCCACAGCTGGCAGGACATCACAGTGGCAGCAGAAGTGGCAACGATCCCAGCAGATCTTGCCTGCAGGGGCTTCAAGGAATGAAGTCGTGGATCACCTCAGGCACAGGTCACACGATGCGCTATGGCCACCACGGAGGCCATGGCAGCACCAGTGGCTGCTGTGTCTGCGGCTGCAGTGGCTGTCCAGATTGCTGTGATGCCCCAGTGGTGGCTACAGCTGAATCTCATGTGAAGAGCAGGCTCCCGATGTTTGGATCCGCAGCCCCTGGGGAGAGAGCCAGAGACCCTCTGCATTCTTCTCTGCAGAGGGTCTCATAGACCAGGCTGCCCCATCGCCATCTTGCCAGAAGTCCTCCGTTTTGCATTCTCATTGAGAATATACAGGATACCACTTTTTCCACAATCTTGCCAACATTTATTATCATTTTTAAAATGTTTTATTTTATTTTAGACTTGTGGGGTACAAGTGAGAACTTACTACATAAGTAGGATGCATGCATGTGAAATATGGGCTTCCAACTGGCCCTCTCTCCCCATGAGAGTGGACCTGCTACCAGTATGTCACTGCGTGCCACTTTGCTTCCTCCTTCGCTCCCTCCTCAGCAGTGTAAAGTGTCTGCCGATCTCACCCTTATGCTAGTGGTACTAGTATTCAGGTCCTGCTTATGAGTGAGAACATGTGGTATTCAGTTCTTTGTTTCTGTGATAGTTCACTTATGATGTTCTCCAGCTGCATCCAAGTTGCTTGAAGGCTATGATTTTGTTCTTCTTTGTGACTGCGAAATGTTCAATTGTGTATATATATCACATTCTCTTTATCCCATCCACTTTCGATGGGCATCTGGGCTGTTTCCATGTTCTTGCTGTTGTGAGGTGCAGGTGTCTTTTTTGTAGAGTGATTTCTATTTCTTTGGATATATTCCCAGGAGGGGGGTTGCTGGATCGTATGGAAGCTTGATTTTTAGTTATTTGAGGAATCACCACACTGCTTTCATAGAGGTTGAACTAGTTTACATTCCCACCAACAGAGTAGAAGCTTTTTCTTTTCTCTGCAGCTGTGCCAGCACCTGTTATTTTTTGACTTTTTAATGACAGTCATCCTTACCGGTGTTAGGTGGAATCTCATTGTAGTTTTGATTTGCATTTCTCTGATGATTAATGAAGCTGAACATCTTTTTCATGTGTCTGTTGGTTGCTTGTCTGTCCTCCTTTGAGAAGTGTCTGTTCATGTCCTTTGCCCACTTTGTAATGGGGTTGTTTGGGTTTTTTTTTTCTTTCAATTGTTTTGAGTCTTTGTAAATCCTGGATATTAGGCTTTTGTCACATACATAGCTTGCAAATATTTTTCCCATTCTGTAGGTTGTCTCTTTACTGTCTTGATTATTTCTTTTGCTGAGCAAAAAAAAGTTTGATAAGGTCTCACCTGTTCACCTTAGCTTTTATTGCAGTTGCTTTTGAGGACTTGGCCATGAATTCATTGCCTATTCTGATTTTCAGAAGGGAGCTCCCCATGTTTTCTTCTAAGATTCTTATAATTTGAGGTTTTACATTTAAGTCTTTGATCCATTTTGAGCTGATTTTTTGTATATGGTGATAGGATAGGCAGGGGTCCAGTTTTATTCTTCCACATGCAGCTAGCTAGTTTTCCCAGCACCATATGCTAAATATGGTTTCCTTTCCCATTGTTATTGCTGACTTTGTCAAAGATGAATTGGTTGAGGGACTATGTATTTATTCCCAAAATCTCTTTCCTGTTCTATTGGTCTATGTGCCTATTCCTGTACCAATACCATGCCATCTTGTAGTAAAATTTAAAGTCTGGAAATGTGATGCCTCCAGCTTTGTCCCTTTTGCTGAGGATTGCTTTAGCTCTCCATGTTTTTTTTTACTTCCATATGAAATTCTGTCCTGTCTTTTCTAGGTCTGTTATGTTTGTAGTTTGATAGTGATTGCATCGAACCTGTAGATTGTCTTGGGTAGGATGGACATCTTGACAATATTGATTCTTCCAATACGTGAGTATGGAATGTTTTTTGATTTGTTTGTATTATCTTTGATTTCTTTGAGCAGTGTTTTGTAGTTCTCATCATAAAAGTTTTTCACTTCTCTGGTTAGGTGGATGCCAAGGTATTTCATTTTTTGTGTGTGTCTACTGTGAATGGAATTGTGGGTTTTTTTGGAGGGGGTTGTTTGTTTTGTTTTGTGTTTTTTGTTTGTTTGTTTGTTTTTTGTTTGTTCTTTTGGTGTTTTTGAGAAAGCAGGATTACTGAAAGGACAGAAAAGCTCCCACAGTGGAAGGGGACCTGAAGGGGTTGCCCAGAATTGTGTTTTTTATTTGGTTCTTGGTCTGCTTGTTGTTGTTTAGAAATGCAACTGTCTTTTGGGTGTTGATTTGTTTTTTTTAATCCCAAGACTTCAGTGAAGTCATTTATCAGAGTGGGGAGAATTTTGACAAACTCTCTAGGGTTTTCTATGTATAGAATCATATTTTCCATAAAGAAGGATAGCTTAACTTCCTCTTTTCTTATTTTGATACCCTAGATTTTCTTCTTCTCCTGCCTGATTGCTCTGGCAAGGACTTCCAGCACTATGTTGAATAGAAGAGGTAAGAGTGGGCATCCTTATCTTGTTCCAGTTCTTTAGGAGGAATTCTTCTAGTTTCTGTCCATTAAGTATGATGCTGGCTGCAGGCTTGTCATAGATGGCTCTTATTGTTTTGAGGAATGTCCCTTTGATGCCTAGGTGTTTGGGGTTTTTTATGAAGAAGTGATGCTGAATTTTATTTAATGCTTTTTCTGCATCTAATGAGATAATCATGTGGATCTTGTTTTTACATGTTAATGTGCTGAATTACTTTTATGGTCTTGTGAATGTTAAAACAGCCCTGCATCCTGGGAATGAAGCCCACCTGTCATGATGGATGATCCTTGAAATGTGTTGTGGGATACGATTTGCTAGAATCTTGTTGAGAATTTGTGCATTTATGTTCATCAGGAAAATTGGCCTATAATTTTCTTTCCTTGTTGGTTCTTAGCTAATTTGAGGTCAAGATGATATTAGCCACATAGAATGAGCTAGGGAGAATTCCTTACTTCTCAATTGCCTGAAATACTTTCAATAAGATTGGTATCGACTCTTCCTTGCATGTCTTGTAGAATTCAGCTAAGAAACCATCTTGTCCATGGTTCTATTGGCAGGGAGGTTTCTGGTAACTGAGGCAATTTCCTGGCTTGTTATTGATTGGTTTCTGGTATCAATTTCTTTTTTCTACCCTGGGAGGTTGTTTGATGCCAGGAATTCCTCCATTTCCTCTAGATTTCCTAGTTTTGTTTATAATAATCTCTGATAATCTTTTTAATTTCTTCAGGGTCAGTTGTGACATTGTCTTTTTCATTTATAATTTTGCTTATTTAGTCTCTCTCTCTCTCTCTCTCTCTCTCGTCATTCTGGCTAGGTGTCTGTCAATCTTATTTATCCTTTCAAAGAACCAGCTTTTTTTCTTGTTGATCCTTCTATGATATTTTTGTCATCTATTTCCTGCAATTGTGACTTTATCTTAGTAATCTGGATTTTTCTACTGAATCTCAAATCTAATTGTTCTTACCTTTCCAGCTCCCTTAAGTGTGGCATTAGGCTGTTGCAATCTTGCTGTTTTCTTGCTATGTGTTTGTGTATTATAAACTTCCCTCTCAAAACTGATTTTATAGCATTCCAGAGGTTTTGCTATGTTGTGTCATTGTTTTCATTTGTTTCCAGGGATCTTTTTATTCTGTCTTGGTTTCTGTGTTGACATTTGTGTTTGGTGCATATATATTTAAGATAAATATTTATTGCTGATCTATTGAGCCTTTGATCATTATGTAGTATCATTCTGTGTCTTTTTATCTGTTTTCCTCTCTTGCTGTTTTCTTTGTGGTTTGATGATTTTTTTTGCTGTGATGCACTTTGTTTCTTTTTTTTTTCTTCTGTGAATATGCTATGTTTGTCTTTGTGGCTAATATGAGGCTTGCACTGAACCTCTTTTAGCTATTTTAAACTGACAAAAGCAACTCCATTTGTATACAAAAGTGCTACACTTTTGCTTTATGTTTGATGTTAGAGTTTATCTCTTTATATTATGTATCCATTAATGAGTTGCTATGGTTTTAGTTATTAATATATTTGTCTTCTAACTTTTACATTAATGTAAAAATTAGCTTATGTGCAACAATTACAGTATTTTGATATTATAGATTTGTCTAGCTGGCAGAACCAACTGGAGAAGATCTGAAGTTGTATGGGGTCACTGACTTGTTTCTGGAGTCTGATGGGGCTACTGGCTGGGCTCTGCCACCAGGTGGGTCACTAGAAGGGGTCACAAGGTTGTTATGAAGATCCACAATGTTGTTTACTGAGAATCCTCACTAGGGTAGTAGACATGGCAGGGCCATGTCTACTACCATAGTGTTTCATATTAGGCAATCAGAGTGAGCCTCTCCGGCAGTGTTCTGAAATGCCGGAAGAGTTGGATGTCTACCCCAGTCCATCTTTACCTCACTGGAGATAGTGCAGGCAAAGGGAGATCTTCTTGGTGTGGTACTGTGCTGCCTTGAGGAAGGAATAGCATGGAGAAAGTGAAGCTGTTGCTCTTACCCTTTTTAATTCAGTTTTTCTTAGTTTTATGGTCTACCAGGATGCTGCAACCTCACCCCTGGGATCCAGAATCCTCACAAAGGCATTCTCATCTGTGGATAGTTGCTAAATTATTTTTTCTGTGGGGAAACAAGAGTTAATAGCCTCCTGTTTCACCATCTTGCTGCTGTCACTCCACAAGAAACCCTTTAGAGGGGCAGTCAAACATGTTCTATAAAGGACTAGATAAATATTTTGGGCTTATGGGCCACCTATGCTGTCTTCCATATTCTTCTTTTTAAAAAAAATTCCACAAGACTTTTAAAGTGTAAAAACTATTTTTAGCTCACTTGCTATGCAACAATAGATCATAGGTCAGGTTTGAGTTTACTGACCCCTTCTTAGAACATCAAAAGTTTTTAGGCATGTTCTTGTGAATCACTAAGATTCTGGCTGAAATCATGACATCAACTTTGCAGATTATTAGTGGCAGCTTCTCTGAGCTCCCCTCATCTCTTGCTAGAGTTGAGAAAGCGCATAGTTACTGTATTAAATCTTTCATACATAGAATATAGGGATGTCTCTGTTTTCCTCACTAAAAGTAGATAAATATGATATATAACTGTGCTATTGCACTTATGTTAACTAAAACACAAAAACTTAATGTATCTAAAAATGTTGTTTCTAGATCACAACATCATCTGGTATCAACAAACATGAGTTTGGTGATATAGTGTTGTTTCTCTGAAGGATAAAGGATGTACTTGTCTGTCATGAATAATAGTAATAGATATCAAGTTATTTTCTTTTATCCCACAGGAATTCAAAGACAAAGTAGGGTGAGCAGAGGGAAGGGACATCAACTATGTGGGGAGTAGGAGGAAGGAGCAAGAGGGAAGGGACATCAACTGTGTGGGGAGTAGGAGGAATTGAGGGCTATCAAGGGAAGGAAAGAATATTATAGGACAAGCTAAGACCAAGAGATTTTAAATCAGGGAACACCTGTGTAACTACATCAGAGGAGAAATAAAAATAATGGCAAAGTCTGGAGCTGAATGAATTATCAAAAGATGAACTAATAAAAGACTTTGTTGTAGCTATGCTATGAAGTTTATAATTTATGCTGAGAGTAATGGAAAGCCATGAAGGGATTTTTTTGGTGCAGGTTTATACTTTAGAAACATTGCATTCACCAGAAAGGAAGAATAGATAAGGAGCACTAGTGGACATGTGAGTACTAAGGATAGCAAATCTAGTGTTAAGTATTAGGTTAGAGGAGTCCTAAAGGATAGGGCAGAGCTGATTCTAGAAACTGAGGTAAACAGTATCTCCTTTGCAGCAAAGAATGAGGCCAAAATTAAGTCAGGAGGGCCAGACACTACCTGCATTCTCTACTATTTTATGTATTTGAACTAACTCCCTCTAAATCTCAATGAAAACTCTTCTTAAAGGAATTACTATTTAAATAACATCATAAGATGATGGTGTGAATTATTGTTGCCTTCATAATAATATATATAGATACATATACATGATGGAATATTTGTAGCCATAAACAAGGACAAAATTATGAACTTTGCAGCAACTTGGATGGACTTGAATGGTCCATCATACTCAATGATCTGTCACAGAAACAAAGAACTGAGTAGCACATGTTCTCACTCATAAGTGGACCCTGAACAATTATCATAGAACTATAAGAAAGGGGTTGACAATAGTGAGAAACTGCTGAGGGTGGGGGGGACACACTTCATTCATAAAGGTACCTGATCTCAAGCCAGGTGAATTGGGGACAAAAGTGAGGCCCAAACTTTACCTGTACAATGACCAATGGTTTACCTAACCCTGAATTGCAACATATATCTTTAAAATAAAAATTTTAAAAGATAATAATATATGTAGTTGATAAGTTTTACATACATTACCTAGGACATGTTATCTAAAAAAATTGATAAGGTGAAACAAAGTGTAAAGATATCCCCTGTTCATGGATTGGAAGAATTGATATTTTTAAAATGTCCATCCTAATCTAAGCAATCTACAGACTCAGTGAAATTTCTATCAAAATACCAATGACATTATTCACAGAAATAGAAAAATCAATCCTAAAATGTGCATGTAACACAAATGACACCAAATAGCCAAAACAATTTTAAACAAATAGAACAAAGCTGAAGGCATCACACTACCTGACATAACAACATACTACCAAGCTATAGGAACCAAAACAGCATGGTACTAGCACAAAACAGATATGTAAACCAATAGAACAAAATAGGGAATTCACAAATAAATTCACACATTTATAGCCAACTCATTTTTGACAAATATTCCAAGAACATACACTGGGGAGTGGACAGTCTTAATGAGTAGTGCTGGGGAAACTGGATATCCATGTGCAGAGGAATAAAAGTAGACCCTGTCACTCATTACATACAAAAATCAAATCAAAATGAATTAAAATTCTAAATATAAGACCCCAAACTATGAAACTACTAGAAGAACACATTGGGGGAATACTTTAAGACATTGGTCTGGGCAAAGATTTGGGGGCTAAGACCTCAAAAGCACAATCAAAAAAACAAAAATAGACAAATGGGATTATATTAAGTTAAAAAGCTTCTGCACAGCAAAGGAAACCATCAACAGAATGAAGAGATAACCAATAGAATGGGAGAAAATATTTGCAAACTATCCATATAACAAGGGATTAATAATCAGAATATATAAGGAACTCAACTCAATCACAGTAAAAATAAATTTTTACTGTGGTTTTAAAATGGTCAAAGGATTTACATAGACCTTTCTCAAAACAAGACATACAAATAACCAACAAACATATGAAAAAATGTTCAACATCGCTAATCAATCAGGAAATGCAAATGAAGACCACCAAGATAAATCATCTCACCCCAGTTAAAACAGCTACTATGAAACAGACAGATGCTGGTGAGGATGTAGAAAAAGGGACTAGTAGAACATTACTGGTAGAAATGTAAATTAGTACAACTATTATGGAAAACATTAAGTAGGGTTTTTTAGTCTCCAAAAAACTAAAACTAGATCTACCATATGATCCAACAATCTCCCTGCTGGCTATATATCCAAAAGGAAATCAGTATATCGAAGTGATATCTGCATTCCCATGTTTATTGCAGCACTATTCACCATAGCCAGGATTTAGAATCAACATATAAATGAATACAGAAAATGATTATGTGTACACAGTGGAATATTATTTAGTCATAATAAAGAATGAAATCCTGCCATTTGTAGCCACATGGATGGAACTGGGGGACATTATGTTAAGTTAAATAAGCCAGGCACAGAAAGACACATAGCATATGTTCTCACTCATATGCATAACTGAAAACATTGATCTCATAGAGGTAGAGTAGAGTAATGGTTAACAGAAACTGGGAAGAGTTGTTGAGGGAGGGATGAAGAGAGATTGCCTAATGGGTACAGAAATAGATAGAAGGAATAAGTTCTACTGTTCAATAGCACAGTAGTGTGATTATAGTTAATAGCAATTTATGTATACTTCAAAATAGCTAGGAGATTTGAATGATCCTCATGTAAAAAAATGATAAATGATTGAAGTGATTAATATCCTAATTATCCTGATTTGATCATTAGACATTGTGTGCATGTATCAAAATATCACATGTATCACATAAATATGTGCAATTGTGTATTAATAAAAAATTTAGAATAAAAGATGTAATGTATGACAACGTAAAGGGGGAGGTAGGAGGTATGGGGACAAAGATTTTGTAAGTTACTGAAGTTAAGATTGTATTCATTTAAACTGAATTGTAATAAATGTAAGATGTGAGATGTAATTCCAGTGGTAACTGCAAAACTATACACAAAATAAATAAGAAGGAAATAAAAATGACTCACTAGAAAAAAATCAACTAAACAAAAACTGAAGACAGTAAGAAATGAAGGAACTAAGGGACAAACACAATGTACTGCATACTTCCACCATGTTCCAGTCATCTTTTTCTTAAATGTTTATTTGGTTACTGTAAGTCTTTGATTATTTTTCAGAGTTCTGACAGTTTTTGCTTTTTTTAAAAAATTTTTCTGTGGGGGAATAGGTGCTTGGACTTCCTTGATCTGCCATTTTTACTCTTGCTTTTAGAAATTTTAAATGCAAACATTTTTGTAATGATGTGGAAGAGAAATAGCCTAATATAAACAAAATCCAAAATTCTCCACACCTTTTACAGTCTCTTTGATTATTGTTAATAAAAATATGTTTATTGATATGTAATTATTATGAAGCATGACAGTTTGTGCTCAGCTTTTTTAGAACATAATTTTATATTAAAATTTTCCTATGTTGATATAGTCCATTATACTTATTTCCAATGGCCATATGAAATTTTTCTAGTTATGAGATGGTAACCAAAAACCCCCCCCAGAATTGGCTTTTGGAGAGTGGACCCCTTGTAGTACACTTGAAACTTGTTCCTCCAGATCAAATAATCAGCCAAAGTCTTTATCTGGAAGTTTTGAGAAAGTTGTGTCATGATTGGTGGAAGAAATGCTATATGCAAAATGCTAGAAATCAGATAACCAGCCCAATTAAAGGTCAAGTTAATAAGTAAGCCCCTTATTAAAACCAGCAGTTTAGGGGGGCTCGTGCCTCCCAAACTCTCGACGATGAATGAAATTTGCAGGGAGTCTTTATAGACAAAAGCAGTTGGGAAATTGAGTCATTACGAAGATAAACACATGAAACATATGTTCTGGGGTTTGATACATAGTATACTCAGATATGGGGGAAACCATTAGAGCAGTGGGTGGGGTGCAGTGCTGTGAGGGTTGTTTAGGAGCAAAATTTTAAAATTCTTGCATCAGCCACACAGAAGTTTAATAACAAGTTAACAACATGAAGACAAGTCACAAATACAAACTTAGGTTTTATCCAATACACTGCAAACACTTTAAACATTTCACGAAATACAGCAAAAACACTTTAAATACTTCATTCCCCCCTTGTCTGGTGCATAAGTCAAAGTATTGACTTGCTTGTTAAGGATAAAACTATATGATTTTAACATAGATGGTCAGGATCAAACGACTGACAGTTATTTTAATTGAAAAATAAATTTGGGATTAAGCATCCTGATTTAATGGGGGAGGCTACCAGGGTGATGGTGAACCAGCATCAGGTAGTCTAGCAGGTTTTCAGGCCTTTGCAAATGATTACCATTGGTAGCCCAGCTTAGCAGGTCTCTGGCCTCCTTAAGCAAACAGTTAGCTACCCCCCCCTTCAGAAGAGGGTGCACCTGCTTTTAAATGACTCTTTTTGTCTGTCCAATGGACAGAGTTTAGGAGTGTGCCTGATTTTAAATGGCTTACTCATATGGTGGACAGAGTCCAGGAGCTTCAGGCCTTTAGGGCAACTACTAAATGCCACTGTTCTTATAGATAGTACCTATAGGCAAAGGACACCATATTACCAGGTTTCTGTCAGGTGCCTGAAGTTTTTATAAGTATACATTATGTTTGCCAATTGGGTGCCTTATCAGCTTTTTGGCCCTGCTGCCCTCCATGCTAATATTACTTGGTATTTCAGGTAAATTACACTAAACTTAGATTAAGTATTGTGAATTTTTAAAACACTGCACACATGGAATTAAACATTGTAGAATATTTTGAAATTATAACAGTTTAAGCATATATGATGAGGAAATTTGAAATTTAAAAGCTAGAAATACTTTTTACAATTAAAATTGTATAGCTTTTGTTTTTAATGTTTTAACCTTATTTAGTAGTAAATATTGTAAACACATCACTGCACATATTTTAAACATTGTAAATGTATACACACAGCAAACTTTTTAAAGAAAACTGTAAACATTTAAGTTTTTTATAAGTTAAAATCCTGTTTCAGATGGGACAGGGGTCATAGCAGATCCTCATGTTTAAAATTTTTACAGTTGATTTTTTTTCTTTTTTTACAAAAGAAACAATTCAATTTAGTAGGTAGGGTCACACTGATAAAAGAGGGAGGAAAATTATTATAGGTCTGGCTAAGCCAGTAATGATAGTTGTTAGCTATGGGTTCCAGTTGAATAGGGATTGGAATCAGGATGTATTTCTCTTGTTTAAATCTTTTTTTCATTTTTGTATGCTGTCTTGAAGCTTTTGAAGGGAGCTTTTAACGATTTCGGATTTATTAGCATAGAAACAACAATTTTCTTCGAGAGCTCCATAAAGTCCCCCTTGGGACATGAAGAGCAAATCTAGACCTCTACAATTTTGGAGGACCATCTTTTTCAGAGAATCTACCTGATCATGGAGTTGATCTACAGTAGATTGAATAGTCTCTGGGTTCTTGTTGATGTGTTGCATAAAATTAGTTTGACCTAGTTCTCCCTGAACCAGAGCAGTAGTTCCAATTGCAGCTGTTCCAGCTATATTTATTCTGACTATGGCAGGTATTAGCAGAGGAACAGCTCATTTTTGATGAGTGAGTGGAAATCCAGATGAAATGACCAAGCTCCGTTTGTGTCAATATAAGCATACACTTGAGACAACACATAAACATAATTGTATAACATTGTTTGACCATTTCTTTAGTAAAAGCACATTTTGTAGGGCTCATAGCACTGGCTAACCAGGTGTTGCCAGGGACTGTATAAACCCTAGATTCTGTCATGATTTGGATAAGAGATTGATTACAAATAGGAAATGGGGACACAGTCAAATTAAACCCAGGGGTTATAAGGCAGGAGGCTCTGCCAGTTATGTCTTCTAGAGTAATGTGTATAACTGCCAAAGAGCACTTAGTCATATTAGCATCTTCAATGATTGGGATTTCAGCTCCTATACCTATATAGTAAGGAGGTTTAGGATTTAAGCAGAGCCAGTAATCTGAGGCCAATTTGGGTATGGTAACATTGAGTAAATGGTGCATGTCAGTTAACATAGGAATAAGACCAGGGGGCACATGGCCCACCAGTAGGAAAGGACAAGATGAACTTGCAGGTTGTTGAGGTGAGCCTGGGGTAGTGGCTTGGTTGGCAGAAGGCAGAGGTTGGGCTGAAATCTGCGGCAGCGACAGCCGCAGAATGTTTTGGCGATTGTACAAAGGTTTTTTTCATTTCTGCCAATGGCCCTATGTGTTTGACTGGACGGGCATAAAGGCATTTACCTTGCCAAATGGGGAATATAGCACCATGGTCATAACCTGATAGTCTTACACCCCAGGAATTGCCTTTGATCCAGGACTTATGGGAGGGATCCAGTTACTTTTATAAGTATAAACATTTGGAAAGGATCTGGACTAGTTTTATTCCAAAGAGTGATTAAGGAGATATCATTAGGTCCCCCAGTATAGGTGGCAACAGTTACACAGTTCCAAGCTAGGCAGTAAAGTTCATCTTCATTATAACATCCTTTGTTTTGGGGATTTTTAAGGCATAAGTAAAAAGGTAGCCCCTGCAATGCCTAATAATATTTACCATCCTGTGGGACAACATGTGGGATGTGGTGACTGACAAAAGATCTTGCATTTATTAGATCAGTCAGATCTGTTTTAAAGTGAACTATACTGGGAGGCCCAAACCAATCCTGGGTCACCAGAAGTCTACTGGATGTATCAGAAATTAGGGAAAAGGTGTATAAGGCAGGGTTATCTATGGCTGAAATGGCTGCAGCTAGTATAACGCAGGTTAAACCAATCATAAGCAAAGTAGGACAGCAGTACATTCTACACATGAGAGATAAGATAACATTAACAAGCATTTTTCTTTTCAATCCAATCAGTGGGAGCTACAGCAGTTAAACTTATGGTAAAAGCTAAGATAAGTGGGATGTTTAAGGTGAAGGTTAAAGGATGGTAACAGTACATTTAAGGAATTATTGTCCAAGGAAAACAGTCCACTTTGGGATAGTCAAGAGTCTCACAGTTTAGCTGAGCGTAGGTTGGTCAGTCCGTGCTGAAGCAGAACCACAAGTTCAATGGGGCTCCGGGGTGGCTGGTCCAGTGGATGTTCAGTGTGGTGGGCATTGAAAGGTGATCCTGAGAGAATTTTCAGGATTTCTGACTATAGTCCAGTCAGCTTGAGTGCCGTCGGGGTGGTGATAAAATTAGGCCTTTTTCCCGGAACTTTCAACAAGATTCAGGTCCCGGGCTGGGACAGCAAGACAGCACAGACACTAGAGTGGACAGCAACCAGGTTTCTGGGCTGGGGCAGATGACAAGGAGTGGAGTCGTCAAGACAGCAAACACCAGGTTCCTGGTCTGGAATGGATGACAAGGCAACAAGGCAACCCAGACCTGTTGGGGAGACTGAGGATACTTTAACAGGGATTGGTTAATAACTTTTAAAGATGGGATAAGGATGGGAGCTCACAATTAGGGCAGTAAAGAAAGGGGAGGTCTCTCAATAGCAGACATTGAACAAGTCTAGTATAGAGGTATTCAAGTGGAAGTCAACATTTTAGCAGTCAGCCAGGAATAAAAACTATTAAGAATGCACAGTGTACCCTTTTTAATTTTAAATATTAGTACTGAAAAATTTTATATTAAATGTCTCAAGCATATTATATATATATATGTCTTTAAAATTGTCCCATGAAAATTAGATTTTGCTGATCCTGTCAATGTAACCATTTTGTAGCCTTGAATGTTTGTAGAATTTTTAATATTTTTTAAAATAAATTTTTACATACCATATTTGACATACTCATACCATTTTTTTTACATGCTTGAACCCTTTATTTTTGTCCTATGTATTTTTTTTAATAACCAGCCATTTTCAGAAAACCTTACTTCATTTTTTGGAAATGAGTTATTTATTGTCCTTTACAAAAGGACAAAAATATACCTTACAAGATTTTTTTTTCCTATATATAATGATGATGTAAAAACTTTAACTTTTAAGTGTTAGTGCATGGACGGACAGGGTGAGGGTGGATGGAGAGGCGCAGGGAGGCGCGCAGCACAGCGCTGGGAACCCAGAGATCTGAGTAGATTGCAAAGAATTGCGACACACAGAGGTAAGAGAAGAAAAGATTTATTTAAGAAAAGTTCACCCCCCACAGACAGGGAGTGGGCCTTCACTCTAGGTGAGTGTGACCTCATAGCCCCCCAGAGTCCTGGTTTAAATCCTTCTCTTGGAGATGTTGCACCTGACTGCTGTGACTGCTGTGACTTCCTTGTCGACCACCTGTGGATGTCTTGGATATCCTGTGACACAGAGAGCCATTAATGTCTGCCCACATTATCATAGCCCCTAGAGAAGGGCATGACAAGGATTTTAATTCTCCTGCACCTTCCCAAATGACATTCCTTAGACCTAATGGAGGGTGTACCTCCCCATATCTTCTAGACATCCCCAGTGGGTAGCTTTGGGGGGTCCTTGGCTTCCCTGTAGATAGTGCCCAATTTACTGGAAGATCGAATCCCCACCTGCTCTCCCTCTGAGCGGTCATAACTTTTGTAATTACAAGTTTCATGACTTTTACAATCCCCGACCAAAGCATGATGTCTTAGGCCTTGTAAATTCCCTTTACTCTAGGCAAGCTTGATTGACACTATGAGATACCTCTGATATCTGGAACTCTGTTTCTGAAAAGATAAAATCGGTAAAGTTAATTTTACCTAAAGTGTGCATTTCTCCAAAAGCATAGCTTCTACCTTCTCATCGTTGTGTCAGGGTTTAAGAAAAATGGCTTCCCACTCTTGGTCTGTCCTTTAAGTACTTAAAAAAAATTGTTTTTTAAGCCATAACAGCAGTTAGCACTGGAGAAAAGGTTATAACCAACTTACTTATATACCAAGATTTCTTTTATAAATTCCCCTTCATTAACCTTATTTTGACTTCTGCATATCATTTACAACATGCTTACGACTCTCTGCTTTGCCCTGTGTTTCCCTCTTTTCTAAATAACCAGTCATTTTACTTTAGGACAAAATTTTATCATACAAAATTCTTTTATATATAAAACTATTCTCTTTTCTTTATAACTTTCCTTACCAAAAATATACCTTTATATTCATAACTTTTTATATCTCTTTCTTTTTCCTACTTATTGATTTCTTTCCATTTTTTGAACAAATAACCTTTTATATAATTTTCAGATTACATAAAATAACCTAAAATTTTAGTAAAACCCAGGAAACAAGAAATTCTGAACTGTTTGTTAGATATTAGTATTTTATAGGTGAGACCCATTATATAATTTTAGAAACTTTTTATAACTTTTTTAATTGAACCCAAATATTTAATGAGCTTTTAAAACAAGTTTAAGAAGAACTTATCCATAAGCATTGTCTTATTTATATTCTTCTTTATTTATAGCAGTTTGTGTAATTACTTATGAAAACTGAGATTTCAAACGAGGCTAGTTATTATTTTAAGTTATTTCCTGGCTAATTATTTTAAAGCCTGTGAACACCAGCTGTAACCCATGAACCATTTTTTAAAAAGACATCTGAATTCAAATTATATTTCTGACAAAATCGGAACCTGCTTGTATGACTAAACTTTGTCTCAATAGGCAGTTTAATTTTTGAAACCTTTTTTTCTCTTCAGGCATTTTTTTTTTGAGTTGGAGTCTCACTCTGTCACCCAGACTGGAGTGCAGTGGCTGCTCCTGGCCACTGCAGCCTCGACCTGCTGGGCTCCAGTGATCCTTCCGCCTCAGCCTTCCAAGTAGCTGGAACTACAGGCACGCGCTACCATGCCCGGCTAATTTTTGATTTATTGTAGAGATGAGGTCTCGCCAAGTTGCCCAGGCAGGTCTCAAACCCATGGGCTCAGGCAATCCATTCACCTCAGTCTCCCAAAGGTGAGGGATCTCTTTAGTTTTAAATGAGTTTTTAATGTTTACATTTTAGAACTGTAAACTGGCTGAACTGTATAGAAAAACAAAATTGTTATTTAACCTTGCAACAGTAAACTTATCTCAACCCCAGAAGCTTAGTTACCAGCAGATTCAAAGCAGGCAGAAAAGAGAGAAATAGAGCCTGTAGTTGCCAGTTAACTATTTAGACTCTGAAATTTACAATTTTAACATGGATGACCATATATGTAACCAATCTGATATAAATCTTTAACAAATTGACTTCACAAATATAAGTTTGCTAACAACTTAAGTACAAAGAGTATTACAAAAGCAAGTCTTCGTATTTTAAAACTTTTAGCAGAAATGACATTTAATTAACAGACCAATAGACTCCAGCAGGAAAATTCTTTATCATGCGGTCCAGGAGACTGGGGTGTCGGGAAGCCTGTGCCTGACCTTGAGTCTTAGAAATCTGCAACCTCATCCTCTTAGATAGTAATCTTTACATAACAAGTTGGAGAAATTGACAATTTTGTGCCACAATGGGCAGGAGTGTAAACAGACCAGAGTTAGTTTGGGAGGAGACAAGATAGATTAGACAGTAAATTTTAGCTTGGGACAGCACTAGGTGTTTTGGGTCAAAGTGTGCTGTTTGTGGAGGGAGATCCTGGTGGCTATGATCCCACCAGTCATTTCCAGGCCTCTTTCTTGTTGTGGTTTTTTCTTTGAGTGCTAACAGTGCTCAAAGAGACCCTGGGGAGCTGGAGAACCAGTCCTTATGTGCGCCCTGGGACAGGGCAGCCCTCAGGAACGCTGAGAGAACCTTTCAGCCTCCAGGTGATCTGCCTCTTGAAGACCTTCCCCTCTCCTCCATCATTGTTTCCGGGATCTGGCATGAATTAAGTTCACTGAGCATCTGAACAAGCCTGGGGCTTTTTGGAACCTATAGAGTCCTTTATGGCTAAAGTGTAGCAACAGTCCCTATGAGGCCCTTGCACGTCATAGGAATTAATCCCCGACACCTTCACAAGCCCCTCAGTCACCAGAGGGAATGTGTTTGCACAGACCAAAGGGAAGAATGCCTTTTATCTTTGACCCTGGACCAGGGTCTGGGTTCATATTAATGGAGTTTTCCACTAATGGAGTTTCCATTTCCCTGGGGGCTGTTGCCACCAATAGAAATGTTACAGAAATAGTTAAGAAAACAGGTAATGACATAAAGAGCATTAACAGACAAAACTAGTCACCAACAGGCTATACTGACCATTAACAGGCAAAACCAACTATTAGCAGACTAACTTAACCACTAGCAGAGCAAACCAATTAACAATGGATAACATCAATCTCCAACAGATTATACTAATCATTCACAGATTACATTAATTATTAACAGACCATATCAAACATTAAGCAAGAATATTTTTTCTAGAGCTCTGGCATTTAATTTACAAATCAGGTACCTTGTTACAAGTGCAAGAAACAAATTACTAAGTTTGGCAATTATAGGCTCATCAGTGCCTGACATCTCAGAGTTACCCAATACTCTGACTGGGCAAGCTAACAACAAGGCAATGAGCCCCTGGTAGACACAGCCACCTCATTCAACAACCGGGAGCTCCCTTACAAATGTGAATTTAACAGATCTGTTTACAAATGCCCTGACCAGGCAAGCTAGCTATACTCACCTCCAGGAGGATTTAGATGGGCTTAGGTTCTTTTAGAGATGAGAGGGACCAGCTATTGTTCCTACTCCCTCTAAGTTCAAGGAGAGGTTATGGGGCCCTGGGAAAAAGCAGGGGGCATCTCCCCTAAAATCTACCCATGGAGTCAGGGAGAGCTGGAGCAAGAGGCTTGCCTCTCAAGCTGGCTGGACTGAAGTGGAGGAAGAATCTCACTTGGGGAACCTCCTGTTGGAGGATGTCCCACTGGAGAAGATTATCTCGCTGGGGCCTCCAAATGTTACTATACACGAATCACTAGAAATCAGATAATTAGCCCAATTAAAGGTCAAAGCCAGCATGGAAAGGGGGCTTGTGCTTCCCAAACTCTTGACAATGAATGAAATTTGCGGGGAGTCTTTATAGGCAAACGCAGTTGGGAAACTGACCCATTACAGAGATTAAACCCATGAAATACATGTTCTGGGGTTTGATACATAGTATACTCAGATAAGGGGGAAACCATTAGAGCACTGGGTGGGGTGCAGGGCTGTGAGGGTTGTTTATGAGCAAAATTTTAAAATTCTTGCATCGGCCACACAGAAGTTTAATAACAAGTTAACAACAAGGGGACAAGCCACAAAATGGAGTTTTACATTGTAAATACAAACTTAGGTTTTATCCAATACATTGCAAACACCTTAAACATTTCATAAAATACAGAAAAAACACTTTAAATACTTCAGAAATGTCCTGAGCTGTGGCAAATGGGTGACTGACATTATTTTTTCACTGTGACAACGCATCTACCCACACTGTGCTGATTGTTCAGCAGTTTTTGACCAAAAACATGACTCCCATACCCCACCCTTCCTACTCACCTGATTGTAAGAAAAAGAATGATTTATTTTCACAGTAAGCCACAAGCTGTAAGTAACTGCGTTTTTGCGGAGTCACTTCCTGCTTCTTGTTCTCTTTTTGTGAGCTTTTACTTTGGTGGCCTTTTTCATTTAAACTTTGATGGAAACCAATTAAAACAAAAACTTGTAAGCCAATTCACATGTAAACCAATCTATATATGACATGTAGGCAACATCTGGGAAAGTGATGTAACCTCTGGAAGTACCCAGCCTATGGGGAAACAGGGAAGGGACTTGCATTTTAAGGCTTACTCTGGCTGAAACTGCTTCAGTGTGCCTGCTCATCTGAAGGACACTCATTCTTGCAAAAGCATTATTTAAAAAAAAAAAAACTGCTTCACTCTACTGATCTCTGAGTCCCCTTGTTGTTTTTGGACAACTCAGTCTGAAAGTGGGGGTGTCCCCTCTGATCCCCATTTCTAGCAGTTGGGTGCTCATCCTGGATATCTGCGTCTGTGAGACTGGACCCCCATTGGAAGGGGAGATGCATCCCACCTGATTTTAGGTGGCCAGCTTTAGTTAGGTGCATTGGCTCTCACAGTTCTGCAGATAAGCCCAAGGTTATTGCAGGAGATTCAGTGGAGAAGCAGGAAAGAAAAAGGTAGGCACAACTACAGCAGCCCAGCAACCCCATGAATGAGCCAAGGTAGGAAAATTGGACTATAATAAGTACTGCCTTGGGTGTTGGGAAGATTATTGGGGGTTGAGTTTGTGCAACTAACACATATCCTAGGATACAAGATGGTTTTAATCCTGAAATCTGCAAGAAGGCTCCAGTATAGAGGGTCGAGCCTTTCAGGAAGGGCCCTGAAATCTGTAAGAAACCTCCAGTAAAGGGAGTTGAGCTTTTCAGGAAGGGCCTGGAGTCCTAAGGTCTGCAAGAAATCTCCACTACAGGAGATTGAGCACCCTTTTGGAAAACTCCAGAACTGCACAGACTAATCTGGTAACCAAGAATGGGTAATAAACAGTCTATGCCTAGGAAAGGAGGTTGGAAGGATTCCCTTAAATTTCCCCCAAAGAGTCCACTGGGGTGAATGTTGGAAAGTTGGGGAAATGATTCCAGAACTAAGAAGTGAAAGAAGAAAATGATTTAATTTTGCTGTTTTGCGTAAACAAGAAAACCTATATGTCAGCCCTCCATCTTTTGACTGGAGTTTGGTTCTAATAAAGGTTGACTTTGCCAAACTTGAGTAATTTATATAAATAATAAGTCCTCTGTTTCATCTGAGAAAAAGATTATACCACTTGCTGGCTACTGCAGGCCCTTCCCATGTTTCAATATGCAGAGGAAAGAAGAAGAAGAAAAAAAAGGAATTTGAACTCCCAAAGGAAAGGGAAAAGACTTGGAATCCAGTTTCCTGTATTCCTCCACCTTATAGTCCTCAGAAAGACCAGGAGTGTGGAGAGAATGGCCAGGAATGAGGATCTATCAGGAATTTGGGAGTCAAAACCCCCAAGCTCCCGACATATTTATCCTTACTTGAAAAGGCAATTGGAACAGTGCTAGAAAGATATTGAATGGTTTCCCTTTCCTCCTGAGGATTTAGGCAAAAAGTCAAAACTTCCCCTTAAGGGAAGTCCCACTGGGATGAGGAGAAATTGGTTTTGTAAATGCTCCACTCACCAGTACAGAAGTAAGACGTTTTAAGAAAGAAATGAAATTACTCCTAGAGGACCCACTAGGATTGGCTGATCAAGTTAATTAATTCCTTGAACCTAACATATATACTTGGGTAAAACTAATGTCACTTATGAATATTTTGTTTACTGGGGAGGAAAGAGGAATGATTAGGTGAGCGCTATGTCAATCTGGAACAAAATCACCCCCCTCCCCCGGAGTACAGCCTGAGAAACAGAAGTATCCAAATACCCTAGATGGAACAATAATAACCCAGGGGATAAGGTAAGAATGCAAGACTTGGAACTAATGATTAAGGGCTTTTGAGAATCTGCCCCAAGATCTCAAAATGTTTCTAAGTCTTTTGAAATTCAACAAACATAAGGGAGAAAAACTCCCACAGCCTTTTTTACAACAAGTCAGAGACCAAATGAGAAAATATTCTGGATTAGATCCGGAAAACTTTGTAGGACAAGAATTATTGAAAGTAAACTTTGTTACTAGAAGCTTGCCAGACATTACTAAAAAGTTACAAAAGCTAGAGGAATGGAATGAAAGGCCCACTGAAAAGCTGTGGAGGGAAGCACAGAAAGTGTTTGTTAGACAAGATGAAGAAAAGCAGAGACAGAAAGCTTGAATTATAATAAGCACTGTCAAAAAGGTGGTTCAGAAACAAAGGAGTGGGAGGTCCCATGGGCAGGCTTAAAAGGCCAGAGAGGGCAAACTAAAGAAAGAATCAACCCTAAAGGGAATGGGATGGGGAATTTTAATAATATGTTTTGGCTATTTCCTCTATCTTATCCTCTCTTAGATTGAAAGGGCTCGTTGCTCAAACCCCTCCTCTTGAGTTTACAGTTTACCAGTTCCAACCCGCAGATTGAGTGCTGATCAAATCCTGGAAGGAAACTAAGGTCCTACCAAGCTGGAAAGAACCCTATCAAGTGCTTCTGACAACTGAAACAGCCATATGGGCTGCTGAAAAAGGGTGAACGCATCACACTGTGTCAAGAAATCACCAAAGGAAGTTACGGTACCAAAGAAAACTCCCATTAAATGGGAAGTCTCTCAAACTTAACCACTAAAACAAAAATTTAAGGAAACCAAATGTATTCCTCTGTACCTTTTCTCATAGCACTGCCAATTGCGTTTCTTATCAAATGTATATTTATTGCTTTTATTGTTAAGTATATTTGCAAGGGTCTTTTCAATCCTGAGCAACCATGGAAACTTTGTTTACCTTGAAGGTACTACTAATTCTAACCATAGTAATAAACAAAACAAAGGATGGTTTATTATTAATATCACTAAAACTAACTCCCCAATAACTATTAAATTTGATGCCTGTTCTATCCTGTCATGTGGAAGTCTTCATGACCAAAGAAAATTATCTGTGGTTTGTCCTGACACCACTGCTGAAGATGGTGTGAGATGTATCAAAACAAAATATGGGGGAGCTGGCCCTTGTTTATGAGTGGCATAACTTTACTCGCCCCAAATAACCCTCACTGGGATGGGTCTGGTATCTTTTGAACCACACAATTTAAAGGATGGGCAGCTCCAATTTAAAAAAAAGAGAAAGAAAGAACTCAAAAATAAAATTCAACTTATAAGAGGGGCTACTCCTCCTACTTGTCAACATTTACAGTGTAACCCATTGTTATTAACAATAACCCAACCTCAACTCATAGATGGAGATCTTGTGATACTTCGGAAATATGGGTTAGGAGCAACCACATCTGAATAGGACCATGTAAGTAAATTTTGCAATGCCTCCCGCATCTTCACCATCCATCAATACTCCCCAAACCCCTAGTCCAAACCCTTTACAACTTTGGGAATTAAACCAAGCTAATCCCAAGAATGATCCTGGCAAGGTAATAATTATGGAAGTAGCAGACTTAAAACAAACTTTAGAAAATGAGACAGGATATGGGGACACAAACACCTGGGTTGAATGGATAAAATATACAGTAACAAGCCTTAACAAAAGTAATTGTTATGCCACACGTAGGCCACAGGCTCAAATAGTCCTATTCCCTATTAACTGAGACACAGACTCCAAAGGAACAAGTTGTTTGTTGGCTCTACATCAAGATAAGGACACATGGGGAAATAAGACCTGTCTCTCCTGCTCTATCCACCTGTATGGACATTAGATGTGAAGATGTGACCTTCCTTCTCCATAGTTAAGGAGAATAACTTCTCTTATCTCTCTAGACAAGGGAATGGTTTCACCACGCCTGTGGGGCATCTACAAACCTGTACTCATGTCCTAGAGGTCTCTGAGTCAACTGAGGGCAACCACTCAAACTTTACCATCTCTTGAATGGATGTTTAGTGGTACTGTGGAGGTAGGACAATTCAAGTTCTGTTGCCACCCAAGTGGATGGGAACCTTGGGTTTGATTCAATTGGCTAGTCCATTCACCTTGGCATTTCAAAACCCACTAACTACTAAAAGAGTCAAATGATCGTTACCTGAACCACCAGTACCCAACTCATTTGACTCTTAATATATATCTAGATGCTATAGGAGTCCCTAGGGAAGTTCCTAGTGAATTCAAAGTTTGAAATAAAATAGCTGCAGGATTTGAATCTCTCTTTTGGTGGGTAACTATAAATAAGAATGTAGACTGGGTAAATTACATATATTATAATCAACAAAGATTTATTAATCATACTAGAGATGATTTTAAAGAAATTGCTGAACAATTAGATGCTACTAGTAGGATGACATGAGAAAATCATATGACCTTAGACATAATGCTAGCAAAAAAAGGAGGAGCATGTGTCAGGCTAGTAGGACAATGCTGTACTTTCATCCCAAACAATACAGCCCCTGGTGGAACTATTACCAAAGCATTACAAGGATTGAGTACTCTGGCCAATGAGTTGGCTGAAAACTCTGATTTCAAAAACCCCTTTACAGATTGGTTAAATAATTAGTTTGAAAAATGGAGAGAAACAATAATCATATTGTACAAAATCATTTGAGAATGGCTTCTTTATTATTCTTCTTATTATAAAGATGTGGGGTACAATTCAGGGTTAGGTATATAAATGTTGATTATGCAGGTACCCTCGATGAGGTATGCCTCTCCCTCCCCTAGCAGTTTCCCTCAACTGACAATCCCTTTTTTATAGTATTATAATAATCATTCAAGGTTCAATTATGAGTGAATACATATGGTGCTCCGTTGTTTATTTCTGTGATAGATCACTGAGTATGATCGACTCTAAATCCATCCATGTTGCTGCGAAGTCCAAATGTTTGTCCTTCTTTATGACTGCATAATATTCCATTGTGCATATGTACCACATTTTTTGTCCAGTTCAGCTTTGATTGGCAACTTATTTGGTTCCATATTTTTGCTATTGTAAATAGAACTGCAACAAAAATTCATGTGCAGTTATCTTTTTTGTAGAATAATGTGAGCTCCTCCAGGTATATTCAAAATAGGAGAATTACTGGGTCAGATGGAAAATCAATTTCTAGTTCTTCCAGAAATCACCACACTGTCTTTAAAAAAGGTTGCACTAGTCTGCATTCCCACCAGCAGTGTAGAAGCATGCCTTTTTCTCCTCATCCTCGCCAGCATCTGTTGTGGTTAGCTTTATTAATGATGGCCATTCTTACTGGGGTTAGGTGGTATCTCAGTCTGGTTTTGATTTGCATTTCTCTGATGATGAGTGAGGCTGAGCTCTTTTTCATGTGTCTGTTGGCTGCCTGTATATCTTCTTTTAAGAAGTGTCTATTCATGTCTTTTGCATACTTTTTTTCTTTTGAGTTGTAGTCTCACTCTGTTGCCCAGACTGGAGTGCAGTGGCAGCTCCCAGTCACCGCAGCCTCGACCTGCTGGGCTCTGGCCACCTCAACCTTCCGAGTAGCCAGAATTACAGGCATGCACTACCATGCCCAGCTGATTTTTTTATTTATTGTAGAGATGAGGTCTTACCAAGTTGCCCAGGCAAGTCTCGAAACCGGGGGCTCAGGTAATCTACTCACCTCAGCCTCTCAAAGTGTGGGATTACAGGCTGAGCCACCGAGCCCAGATTTTGTGCACTTTTTAATGGAGCTGTTTGTTTTTTTCATTTCAGCACATTTAAGTTCCTTGTAGATCCTAGATGTCTGGCCTTTGCCAGATATAAAATTGAAAAATATGTTTTCCCATTCTGTGGGCTGTCTCCTTGTTCTCCTGATGGTTTCTTTTGCTTTGCAGAAGCTCATTAGTTTGATGAGGTCCCATTTGTCTATCTTATTTCTTAAGGTATAGACATTTAGGGTTCTGAATAGGAATTGGTTCCCAGTTCCAACTTCCATAAGGGTGTCTCCTGTGTTTTCTAAGATTCTTGTAGTTTGAAGATTCACATAGAGGTCTTTGATCCATTTAGAGTTCATTTTTGTGTATGGTGATGGGTAGAGGTCCTGTTTCAATCTTCTGCATGTGATTGTAAGGTAAACAAAAACAGACCAGGAGAAACGGCAACAAAGGAGCCAAGAAAAATTTATTAGTGCAATCCTCGGTGAGGTTCACTGGTTCATGTAACTGTGGGCTGGAGAAGTTGCGCCCAACAAGATGGGTGATGGGTTTATAAAGGGCACACTGAAAAAGCTGTGAGTGGGTCAGGAAGAGTAATCACTGATTGGAACAGCTGTCACGTCTGTTGACGATTGGCTGAACGGGGTTGCTAGAGTCACTATAACAGGTACTGGCTGGCTTTGCAGCTGGAGTCTTTGTTCCAGTTACTCATTTTTGCTGACTCACTCTCGCCCATTGTTCTCCTGGTCCAGGTTGGAGCCATCTTGTTGAGGCCCACCCCGCCCTCTGGTACCTCTGGCCTTACATTCCAGCCTTTGGGTCATAGGGGCACCAGCTCATTCTAGCTACTTCCTGCTGGGGAGGGGTGGCGTGGGGGGGTCTTAAGGCTGGTATGGGGCCAGAAGTGGTTCGGACAGAAGGGGCAAGTATAAATGTAACAATAGTTGATTGACTTT
Organism: Carlito syrichta; assembly: GCF_000164805.1. Taxonomy (NCBI): domain Eukaryota; kingdom Metazoa; phylum Chordata; class Mammalia; order Primates; family Tarsiidae; genus Carlito; species Carlito syrichta. Next base: position 151,606 of record NW_007259450.1, read on the forward strand.
TATTTGAGAGAACTCTGCCAGATACTGTTGGGGAAACCTAAAAACACACGGGGCCACCGACAAGAGAATAAATACAACAATCAGTTGAGTCAGAACAGGGAAAAGTTATGTTAAAATCTGGGGTTGCTACCACCCTAAAAATGGGCATCAGGTCAGGTTTTCTCTCCATTTAAAAAAATTTTCTTGTAATTGTTTAATTCTGTCCTTGACTATCCCTAATTTATTGACATAAAACCAGCCCACGCGGAGCTGTACATATCCTAGTGAGGGCAACAGGGAGCAGAGCAGACCAGGAAAGTTTTACCTCCAGGGAAATCTTGGTTAGTTGGTCCTTTAGGAGGCCATTTGCCCATTTTACCTTACCCAAGGACTGAGGGCGGTAGGGGATGTGAAGTTTTTAGACGATGTTGAAGACTTTGGCCACCAGCTGAGTGATTTTGGAAATGAATGTCGGGCCCTTGTCTGACTGAATGGACGTAGGGAGGCTGAAGTGGGGGATGATGTGCTCTACCAAGGTCTCAGCCACCACCGAGGTTGTCTTCTGGCTCGTGAGAAAGGCCTCAATCCAACCTGAAAACATATCTACCATTACCAGCAGGTATCAGTACTTTTTGTGTCTTGGCATATGAGTGAAGTCCACCTGCCAGTCCTGTCCAGGGAGACACCCTTGCAGCTGGTGGGCTGTCATCTGGCACCGGAGGGCTCTTTGAGAGGAAACATAAGTACAGGTTTGACAGGCCAGATGGACCTGGTTGATCGTTTTTTGGAGAACCTGTGGTGAGAAAATTGGGGAAAGAAACCTGTGTATGGCTCGGGACCAATGTGTAAAGACTGGTGGATTGTGGCCATGATTTCCTTTGCCTGTGTCTGGGGAAGGATTATCCCGTCTTTGAGGTATATCCACCCCTGTTGCCCAGTCAAGGTGCCTTGGCTGAGGAGTCGCTGTTGTTTGTCCTCTGAGTATTTGGGAGTTAGGGAGGGAGAAAGAAACAGGACAGGGGTGGTGTCCAGAGTTGAGGTAAGTTGGCAGGCCATGGCATCGGCCAGGACACTTTCTTGGATGACAGGGTCTGTGCCAATCTGATGGCCTCGACAGTGGACAATGGCTACCTCTTTGGGTTCTTGTAGAGCCTGGAGTAAATGTTGAATGTTGTCCACCGAAGTTTCCCAGGTGGTTAAGAACCCCCCTTTTTTCTTTTTTTTTTCTTTTTTTTTGAGTTGGAGTCTCACTCTGTCGCCCAGACTGGAGTGCAGTGGCTGCTCCCAGCCACTGCAGCCTCGAACTGCTGGGCTCCAGCAATCCTTCCGCTTCAGCCTTCTGAGTAGCCGGAATTACAGGCGTGCGCTAGAATGCCTGGCTGATTTTTTTTTATTTATTGTGCAGATGAGGTCTTGCTGCCCATGCAGGTCTCAAACCTGCTCAGGCAATCCACTCACCTCAGGCAATCGGGCTCAGGCAATTCACTCACCTCAGCCTCCCAAAAGCACGGGATTACAGGCTGAGCCACCGAGCCCGGCTCCCTTTTTTTTTCAGATCACTGCATGGCTATGAGCGATAAGGAAAGCATATTTAGAATCGGTATATATGGTGGCCCTGTGGCCCTTTGCCAGCTGTAACACTTGGGTGAGTGCCACCAGCTCCGCCTTTTGGGAAGAAGTCCCTCATGGTAGTGAGGCAGCTTCCACCACAGTGGGAGGAGGGACCACGGCATAGGCTATCCTGCGACCTCCATCCAGCCCCCTAATTGAGCTCCCAACCACGAAGAATGTGAGATCAGGGTTAGACAGAGGTTGGTCAGAGAGTCCCATGTGAGGGGGGCTAAGGGCCTCTACCAGCTCCACACAGGAATGTTTAGGCAAAACTGAGGAGCTAGCAGAGGGAAGGAGAGTAGCTGGATTTAGAAGTGGTGATGAGCAAAGAGACACTTGGGGGTGTTTTATGAATAAAAGGTGGAACTCTTGGACCCTAGAAGGGCTTAATAAGGATAATGACTTATGACCTAAGAGGTCCTGGAGTCTGTGGGGGGAGCAGACTGTAACCGGCTGTTGAAGGGTAAGCTTTAGAGCCTCCTTGGTTAAGTAAGCTGTCGCTGCCAGTGCCCGGAGGCAAGGCTGCCATCCCTGGATGGTGGGGTTCAACTGTTTGGACAGGAAGGTGACTGGCCGGTGAGAGGGTCCCACTGATTGGGCCAGAACCCCGGTTGCTGTCCCAGTTCTTTTCTCAGTGAACAGGAGGAAAGGCTTGTGAAAGTCAGGAAGCATACATGGGGGGGGGTGCTAGGAGCATGTCTCGCAAGGTCTCGAAGGCACAGGCTGCAGCTGAGGGAGAAGTGGGAGTTTTCTTAGCTGCAGCATATAGCGGTTTAGCAAGTATAGCGAAATTGGGGACCCAATGTCTAAAGAAGCCTACTAGCCCAAGGAATGACAAGATTTCAGTACCTGAGGTGGGGGGTAGGAGTTCCCTGATGGAGGTGGTACGGTCCACCATGAGGGCCTTGGAGGTGGGGGTCAGGGCCACCCCTAGGTAGGTGACTTGTTGGGTAGAGAGTTGAGCTTTGGAAGGGGAGACCCTGTATCCCCACTGTGCTAGAAAGTTAAAGAGGGAGGCTGTATCTCAGAGAGAGACCTCCCTGGAGGGGCTGTACAGGAGGAGGTCATCTACATACTGGAGGAGAGTGCTACACCCAGAGTCATAAGAGGACAGGTCCTCAGCCAACACCTGGCCGAAAAGGTGGGGACTATCATGGAATCCCTGAGGCAGGACCGTCCAGGTTAATTGTTGGGTCCTGTGGGTGTCTGGATCCTCCCAAGTAAAGGCAAAGAGTGGCTGGGAGTCTGGATGTAAGGGGATGGTGAAGAAGGCATCTTTAAGGTCCAGGACTGTGAAATGAGTGGTAGTGCGGGGTATCTGAGATAGGAGAGTGTATGGGTTAGGGACCACTGGATGCAGTGGTATTACAACAGAGTTCATTATCTGCAGATTCTGCACCAGTCGATAAGCATCAGACGGCTTTTTTACCAGGAGGATGGGAGTTTTATAATGGGAGTTGGTAGGATCCAGAAGACCCTGGATGAGCAGTCGGTTAACAATGGACTGGAGGCCCTATCAATGGGTGTGTGAGATAGGAAATTGAGGCCTAGAAGGGAAGCAAAAGAGATCTTTAAGGTGAATGAGGACTGGGGTGTGGTGATTGGCCATTACAGGAGTGGAAGTGTCCCAGACCACTGGATTAACTTTTTTGGGGGAAATGGGGAAATCAGGCGAAGGCTCTGGGGAGAAGACAGCACAGGCGAGGGCCAGGAGCGGAGTCAGGGGAACTTGGCGTGAAGTGAGGCAGATAGATGTCCCAAGCTTATATAGAAGGTCTCATCTCAGCAAAGGGGCTGGGCAGGAGGGGATAACTAAGAATGAATGGGTGAAGGGATGGCCTTTAAAAAAGCAGGACACCAGACACATCTCTAGTGGCTTGGAGGGTATCCCCAAGACACCCACAACTGAGACCTGAGAAGGATGTAAAGGCCTGTGGAAGGAGAGTAAAACAGAATAGGTAGCCCCCGTGTCCACCAAAAGGGAGATGGACTTACCCGCTACCCATAGTGTGACCCTGGGCTCAGCAAGGGTGATTGGGGTGTTTGAGTCCAGGTGGCTTCCGTCATCCAGAAGGCCCAGAAGCTCTGGTGAGGGGCCCATTGGGGGAGCCGACCCCCCACGAAACTCTCACTGGCGATGGTTCTCCCCCAGGGGGCACTTAAACTTCCAATGTCCCTTTTGTCTGCAGACCAGGCAAGTTTGAGTAGGTGGCCTGGGGTTGGGGCATTGCTTTGCCCAGTGGCCTTCCTGGCCACACCTGAAGCAGGCTACCGGAGGTGTTTGGGTCTCAGACTGTTTTTTGAGATGGGGGCTCTGAGGCCCCTGTTGTGCCAGCCACAGGGCAGTGACTAGGGCTTGGGTTTGAAGGGCCACTTTCTGTTTTAGCCTCTGGGCCCTTAGGGCCTCGGCTTTCTCCTCTCGGGCCTTATAAACTTTAAAGGCCATATTTACCAGGTTTCAGAGTGGAGTCTGGGGGCTCTCCTACACCTTTTTAAGCTTGTGCCAGATGTCCGGAGTGGACTGGGTGATAAAGTGGGTAGCTAAGACTGTAGCCCCGGCAGTGAGGAAGGGTCTAAATGAGTGTGAAGGGTAAGAGCCTATGTTAAATGATTAAGGAAAGAGGCTGGGTTTTTGCTAGGCTCCTGTGTGACCTCCCTCAGTCTATCATAGTTAATGACTATTTGAGTCGCCTTTTCCATCCCTGCAATAAGGCAGCAGACCATCTGATCCCTCCTAGTCCTCCCTGTGGCACCATCCTGATAATTCCATTGTGGGTCCTCAGCAGGCACCACCGTGGCCCCGACCAGCAAAGAATGGTCAGAGTTATGTACCTGATCAGTGTAGTCCCAAGCTGCTGAGGTGACATGATCGCGCTCTTCGGGAGTGAGGGTGGAGGTTAAAATCACGTGGAGGTCGTGCCACCTGAGTTCGTATGCCTGAGTGAGGTATCAAAACTCTTTGGTGTAGGCAGTCAGGTTGGCAGAGTAGGAGCCTAGGTGCTTTTCAATCTGGGACAGGTCCCCCAGGGAGAAGGGAACATGTACCCAAACCAGTCCCTCAGCACCTGCCAAAAAAAAACATTTTTTTTTTTAAAGAAAGACATTTTTTAATGTTTGAAACAAGTCTTTCTGAAGTGACTATGAAAGCAAGAAATATTATAAACATTTATTAATGCATATTCTACTCTTTGTAATATTTCATACCATAATTCCTTTATTATCATTTACATTTCTTAATGCTAGAACAGCATTCTGAGGTTGTCAAGCTCAAGTTGCAGCTGAGTAAAAAGACCAAAATTTCATATTTTTAAGAGTTGCAGAATGCAAAAAATGACAAAGTCCATAAAATAAAGAGGGCTAAAATGTGCTACAAATGATGTTCAATTTGCATTATCTGTGACAAAAATATAAGCCTATATTTGAAAAAAGATAATGGTTATGATTTCTGCTATGGCTGTACAAAGGATTCCATCGAGAAATAAAATTAAGTAGTATATAATAGATGGTTCATAAGCCAATCATTTATTTTTCACTATTAAATGTCTTTCAAAATATTGAGTGCTCATGAATTGCAATATGCCAACAGTCCTGGAAACTGCCTGTTGTAACTGAATAGAGATGCTACTAGGGTGACGATGCTTTCCCCTTGAGGAAGACCAGAGTGCAGGGCCTAGGATTTGTTTAGAACATCCACTCCTCTGCTGAATTTCCTACCAGGGATCCAATTAGTGAATTGGAACCAAAAAAGACAAAAAAAAAAAAAAAATCATGCTTGAACCAGGTCTGTAGAAACTGAAATCAATTCAAGTATGGAAATACATTTTTAAAGGTTCTCTTTTTATTGTTGTTCAAAGTATGAATTTTAATGATATTTTCATAATCCTTTTGAAATGTACTGCTGCTTAATGCAAAAACATAGTGCCACCATTTCTCCACCAGGGAGAAGGGAACATGTACCCGAACCAGTCCCTCAGCACCTGCCATCTCCTGGAGAGGAGCCAGTAACTGGGCCCAGGACCTGGTAAGCAGAGTGCTGGTCCATTTAGAGGGTGGTGTAGGATTGTAAGATCGCAGCAGGGTGAGAGTAGGGAATGAGGTGGAAGGCGGGCAAGATGGTGGTGACGATGGAAGAGGAGGGTACAGCTTGTGGGTGGCGGGGCAGAGCCTGAAACAGGAGTCAGCTGTGACGTCAACAGGACCGGAGGAGGGAGGTGGTGCCTCCGTGGCACTAGGGACGGAAGTGGATGGGGGAGGGGAGCCGACCAAACCCGGAACGACTGGAGCTGAGGACAAAGGAATTAGAGATGGTGGGCTGAGGGGAAGAGCCAGATATAGAAGGGACAAGATGGGAGATAAGGCAGGAGCAGACACTGGAGGGGCCTGAGTGGAGGAGGTCTGGGCGCAGGAGGTTGGATAAGGAGGGGGTTGGGAAAGAGCAGACATTTGAGAAGAGGCGGATGGGAGGGGAGGAGAAGGAGGGGTAGGAGCTGGAGGGGCAAGGCCAAGGCTGGAGGATCTGTAAAGGAAGATTCCAATGTCAGGAAAGGCTGATAGCCCTTATCAGGGAATTTGGCCAGGAGGACCTGGGCCAAGGAACATCTGACACAGAGGTCTGGGCGGGAGTGTAATGGCCAAAAGACCTGGATATAGGGGACCTCGGATCATTTTCCAGTCCGATGACAATAATTACTGAGATCGGTGAGGAGGCTGAAATTGAAAGTTTCCTTGGGGGGCCAGCAAGACTGATTGTCCAGAGGATATTGGGGCCACACCCGGGAGGAAAGGAAGATCAGCTTCCATTATGGATATCCTCGGACAACCCCAGAGTAGCCAGATTAGATATGAGACACTGCAAGGGGGGTCTGAGCCTCAGTTTTAGAAGGCTGGTTTCCCATGGCTGCAACTTCCGTTTCCGGGTCCCTAAACAAGTGAGCCCAGCGTCCCAGACCCACTCAGAATAGGGACGGAAAGGAAGATCAGCTTCCGCTTATAAGGTTGGCGATCTGAAGATGGGGACGTCTCCACTACACTGGAGCCAAAGGCACTGTGCCGGAGGGGTGAGCCCAGACGCAGCTGCGATTTTGGACTGGGCAGCCCGGAAGGTAGGAGGAGAAGTCAGGGAAAGCAAGGGATTCACCACGTTGTCTGAGGTCCTGGGGGCAGGTCCTGTTCCCGAGAGAGGTCCCAGATTGGGAGAGGAGGGGGGAGCCCGCTGGGGCCCCGCACCATCCTCCCGGGTTTTGGCACCAAATGTAAGGTAAACGAAACCAGACCAAGTGAAACGGCAACAAAGGAGCCAGGAAAAATGTATTAGCATAATCCCGGGCGAGGTTCACTGCTCCATGTAACTGTGGGTCAGAGAAGTCGCGCCCAACAAGATGGGCGATGGGTTTATAAAGGGCACACTGAAAAAACTGTGAGGGGGTCAGGAAGAGTGATCACTGGTTGGGACAGCTGTCATCACGCCTGTTGGCGATTGGCTGAATGGGGTTGCTAGTGTCACTATAACAGGTACTAGTTGGCTTTGCAGCTGGAGTCTTAGTTCCGGTTACTCATTTTTGCTGGCTCACTCTTGCCCATTGTTCTCCTGGTCCGGATTGGAGCCACCTTGTTGAGGCCTGCCCCACCTTCGGCCTTACAGTGATCAGCCAGTTTTCCCAGCACCATTTACTACATAGGTTCTCCTCTCCCCAGTGGTTGTTGTTGGAGGCATTGTCAAAGATGAGTAGGTTGAGAAATTGAAGCTTTGCTTCTGGAATCTCTGTCCTGTACCATTGGTCTGTATGTCTGTTCTTGTACCAATATTAGGCTATTTTGATTACTGTAGACTTATAGTAAAGTTTGAAATCTGGAAGTGTGATACCTCCTGCTTTGTTTCTTTTGCTAAGGATTGTTTTGGCTATTCACGGTCGTTTATGTTTCCATATGGATTTCTGTATTGTTATTTTCAAGTCTGAGAAGAATGATGTTGGTAACTTAATGAGTATTGTGTTGAATCAGTAGATTGTCTTTGGTATGTTTCAACAATGTTGATTCTTCCTATTCATGAGCATGGAATATTTTCCATTTGTTTGTGTCTTCTTGGATTTCTTTGAGCAGTGTTTTGTAGTTCTCATTGCAAAGGTCTTTCACTTCTCTGGTTAGAAAGATGCCGAGATATTTTCATTTTTTTGTGGTTATTGTGAATGGGATTGTGCTTTTAGTTTGGGTCTCTGCCTGCTTGTTGTTATTGTATAGGAATGCAACTGTCATTTGAACATTTATTTTGTACCCTGAGACTTTACCAAAGTCCTTTATCAGTGCAAGCAGATTTTTGACAGATTCTCTTGGATTTTCAATATATAGAATCATATCATCAGCAAAGAGGGATAACTTGATTTCTTTTCCTATTTGGATACCCCTGATTTCCTTCTGTTGTCTAATTGCCCTAGCTAGGACTTCCAACACAATGTTGAACAAGAGGGGTGAGAGTGGGCAGCCTTGTCTTGTTCCAGTTTTCACGGGAAATGTTTCCAGCTACTGTCCATTTAGAAATATGTTAGCTGTGGGTTTATCATAGATGGTACTTAATATTTTGAGGTATGTTCCTTCTATACCTAGGTGTTTGGGGGTTTTTATCAAGAAGGATGCTGGATTTTATCAAGAGCTTTTTCTGCATCTAATGAGATAATCATGTGGTTCTTGTTTTTACATCTGTTGATGTATTTAATTACATTTATGGTCTTGTGAATGTTGAACCAACCCTGCATCCTGGGAATAAAGCCTACTTGGTCATGGTGAATGATTTTTGAGATGTGTTTTTGGATCCGATTTGCTAGAATCTTGTTGAGGATTTTTGCATCTATGTTAATAAGGGATATTGGCCTATAGTTTTCTTTTTTGTTGAATCTATACCCAATTTGGGTATCAGTGTGATGTTAGTTTTGTAAAATAATTTGGGAGAATTCCATCCTTCTCAATTGCCAGGAATACTTTCAATAGGATTGGTATCAGCTTCTTCTTGTACGTTTTGTAGAATTCCACCGGAAGGCCATCTGGCTTTTTTTTTTTTTTTGGTAGGTGGTTTTTGTATGACAGACTAAATTTCCTGGGTTGTTATTGGTCTATTTAGTGTTTCCATGTCTTCTTGTTTCAACCTAGGGAGGTTGTGTGATGTCAGAAAGTCTTCCATTTCATTTGAGTTATCAAGTTTTTTTCTATATAGGTGTACATAGGAATCTCTGATAATCTTTTGTATTTCTTCAATGTCAGTTGTGATTTGATCTTTTGTATCTCTGTATTTATTTCAGCTTTTTCTCTCTATTCTTGGCAATTCTTGCTAGGAGGTTCATCAATCTTGTTAATCCTTCCAAAGAAACATCTTTTATTGTTTTGTTAATGTTTTCTATGATATTTTTGTCTTCTGTGTGCTGTATTTGGGTTCCTATTTTGGTGATTTGGATTTTTCGGCTAAATTGGGGTTTTGGTGATCTTCTCTTTCCAGCTCCCTTGGATGGTTTGTTAGGCTCTCCACTAGTGATCTTTCCATTTTCTTGATGTGTGCTCATAGAGATATAAATTCTCCTCTCAGAATTGTTTTCATGGCAACCCAGAGGTTTTGGTAAGATGTTTCTTTATTTTCATTTGTTTCCAGGAATCTTTTAATTTGTGCTTTGATTTCAGTGTTGACCAGCAGTTGTTCAGCATCATGCTGTTTGGTGTCCATGTGTTTGTGGACTTTGAGGAAGTTTTGTTGGTGTTTATATTTATTTTTATTCCACTGTGGTCTGAGAATGTGCAAGGCAAGATTTCAACCTTGTGGAATTTGTTTATGCTTGATTTATGTCCAAGGATGTGATCAATCTTGGAGTACATTCCATGTGGTGATGAGTAGAATGTATATTCTATGGTTGTTGGATGGAATAATCTGTATGAATCTATTAAGTCCATTTGGTCAAGTGTCAAATTTAGGTTCTGGATTTCCTTGTTGATTTTTTTCCTCAATGATCTATCTAGGGCTATGAGTGGGGTATTCAAGTCCCCTGCTATAACAGTGTTAGAGTCAATATCTTTTTTTAGTTTACTTAGTAGTTGCTCTGTAAATGCTGGTGCTCCTGTATTGGGCGTATATATGTTTAGGATGGATATTTCTTGTTGATGGATTGAACATTTTTATCATTATGTAGTGTCCGTTTGCATCTTTTTAAATTTCTGATGTCTCATAGGTTGTTTTTTCTGATATTAAGATCACAATTCCTGCCCTCTTTTGTGATCCATTTGCCTGGAAACTAGTTTTCAATTTTTTATCTTTGAGTCTGTGTGCGTCCCTTGTAATGAGATGAGTCTCCTGGATGCAGCAAACAATTGGGTCATGGTTTCTTATCTAGTTTGCCATTCTGTGTCTTTTCAGTGACTCATTTTGTCCATTCTGGGTGATTATTGAAATGTGATTGTTTATCCCTGTCATGAGGTTCTTATAAAGTTTTTTCTTTGTTTGCTTGCTTTCTTTTGGCTTTGGGTTTGATGTATGTATGTGTTTTCAAGTTTCTTGTTGCTCTGTATTTTCTGTTGATTCTGTGCTCTGCAGTTTTCTTGGAAAGTGTGTGGTCATTCTGTTTTTTCTTTTTTAAGTGTCTCCTGTAGAGTTTGTCTGGAAACTACATAATCTCTTAGAGATTGGATGTCTGGGAAGAATTTTAATTCTCCATCACTGATGAAGCTGAGTTTGACTGGATAGGAAATTCTTGGTTGAAATTGTTTATCTTTGAGGATTTTAAATATAGGGCTCCAGTCCCTTCTTGCTTGCAGTGTTTCTGCTAATAGGTCTGCTGCTATTTGATTGGTTTTCCCTGGTAGGTAGTCTGACCTTTCTCTCTTACTACCTTTAGGATTTTTTCTTTTGTGCCTATTTTATATAGCTGAATTACTATGTGTCTATGGGTTGGTCTTCTCATTTGATGTCTTGTGGGAGTTTCTGTATCTCCTTTGCTTGGCTGTTTACATCTCTGGTGAGATGGGGAAAGTTTTCTTGGATTATCTCCAGGAATACTTGCTGCCAGTTGTTCTCCATTTCCCTTTCTTCTTCTGGGAAATCAATAAGGCATTGGTTTGGCCTCTTGATATAATCACACATCTCTTGTAGGCTTTGTCCTTTCTTTCTGAGTCTTCTTTATATGTTTTTTTACAGATCGGGTTAATCCCATGTTCTGGTCTTCAAGTTCTGAGATTCTTTCTTCAGCTGGATTAATTCTGCTTTCCATGCTTGTCATCTTATTATTTATTTCCTGGATGAAATTTTTATTTCAAAATCTCTGTTACAAATTCTTTCAGGTGTTGCATCTTGTCTTTCTTGAATTTTATTCTTGAGTCTTATTCTTTCCATCCATTCTCTAATCCCTGTTGTATTCTGTCATTGGTGACTTCCATTGTTTGGACACCAAGGTCTGGTTTTTCAGGAGTTTTGTCTGGTACACTTGGAATTGCATGTGGTCTTCCTTTGGCTTTTCCTCATTTGTGACAAATCTCTTGTTTTTTTCTTTAGTTCTGTTATTCAGTGTCAGTGGGAGAGGTTTTCCCTTCTGATGTTTGCTCAGTACTCTATTCTTCCCTGACCCAAGCTCTGGATTTGTTCACTGATCTCTTTGGAGTCCTTTCTCATTGTTCTTTTCTGACCACACCCTTTGTCCCACTACTGGATCAGGGTAGGGGATGGGACATCTGGAACTCAATACTTGTCTGGTCCCTCCAAAGTTTGTGCTTTTAGGATTGAGAACGGCTTCTTTCACTGATCAAATGCCCTTGAAATTCATTCATGCTGTATCATGTCCACGTAGTTTGTTCCTTGCACTTACTGAGTAGTAGTTAATGCTTGGATGTACCCTGAAACACCAATTTATGGACATTGAGTTGTTTTCAGATTTTTGTGATTTTATAATAAAGCTGCTCTGAACTTCTTATACAGCTTTTTTATGTGAAACATAATTTTTTATTTCTCTGAGAGTAGGCTTTCTAGATCATATAGTAAGTGTTTGTTTAACTTTATAAGAAACTTGAACTGTTGTTCAGAGTGGCTATACCATTTTGCGACTCTACCCGCAACCCTACCAGAATCCCAATTGCTCCAGACCCTTGCCAGCATTTGGTATTATCAATACTTTTTTTAAAAACATTCTAATATGTGCATAGAAGTCTCTAATTCTATTTTAATTTGCATTTCATGAATGACTAATGATGCTGAGCATCTCTCTTATGCTTGTTTGACATTTTTCTAACCTATTTGATGTAATGTTTATTCAGACCCTTTGTCAATTTTTTTATTTGGAGTTTTTGTTTTCTTATTGCTGAATTTTAAGAGTTCTTATATATTCTAGATATATATCTCTTGTTGGAAATGTGCCTTGCCAGTCTTTTCCCAATCTGTAGCTTTTCTTTCTTTTTCCTTGGCAGTGTCTTTTGCATACCAAAAGTTTTAAATATTGAAATCCAATTTATCATATTTTTCTTTTGCTCCAGCTATTGATGTCTTTTCTAAGATCTCCTTAATCTTCAGTACATGAAGATTTTATTCTATATTTTCTTCAAATTGTTTATAGTTTTATGTGTTGTCCTTGGATCTAATATTCCATGTCAAATTAGCCTTTGTATAAAAGAGTAAAGTTTAGATCTAGATTCATTTTTTGCATATAGATTGTTGGGAGCCAGCCTTGGAGGCCCACCTGATTGACAAAGTCCAGGTGTGCTGAGGACCCCCAGCCACAAAGTGAGCCCAGGAAGCTGAGGCCCTTCTGTCTTCCATCTTTACTGTTGGTATGGCCAAAAGATTCTGTGCAGTCATGGAAGAAGAAAATGGCATGTTTATGCGAAGTACTCACAGCTAACCTGAGAATGTCATGGTTCATTTTTCCATTTTCCCACTATGCCGCTTGGTCTTTTCTAACATATGCAAGGGTTAAACTCTGAAGCACTATCAAGAATGCTTTCTTTCACTTGGTTATAAGTTACTAGATATTGCTTGAGTAATAAATGATATAAGTATACTCACTCATTTGATTTAGAATTATGTAGTTTAGTGTTTAGACATAAGGTTTTTTAGAAGCACAAGTTTATAGTAAGTTCATTATGAATTCATTATAAATTCTAACACTTATCTAGGAGTTATGTAGGTGACATAACACTGTTTTCACAGACTTAGGACGAAGATTAATCATTAAGGTTTTTACTTAATTCAATAGTTAAAACTCTAAGTTAACATTTATAGAGTGGGTTTTCGCTGAATTCATAATATACTAATTAGATACTTTGATGATAAATTAACTAAAGACAGAAAGCAACCTCGGGGGCCTGAGAAACATCACTAAAATCTTCTTTTGAGTTTTCTTTAGAAATAAACACTGCAGGATAAGAGAAAAGTGACTAAGACACCTGGATAAGAAAGGCAATTATGAAGCTTTGAAGGTTGTAGAAGCCCCAGATGGGACAACTCCTGCTACATGGAGAACTGTGCACCTGGAAACTTTCTTGAAGCACTTCAAGGACTGTAATTTGGGACTGTTTTGAAAAGAGTTTCTGGTAGTGCTATTCTAGACATGATAATTGTTTTATCCATGTATTAAACATTATTGGTAAAAGTAATATCAGGCAAGTTTATATAATCAACATACATATATATGAGGGTTGACAAAAATTATTAGGCTCTGGTTATGTTTAACAAGGTTTTCACTTTGAGTCATTAATTAAGTTTTATTGCTGTGGTTTAGTGTTTTATAATTACTTTGAAGATTGTTTTAGGTTCATAAGTTTAAGTTCACATAATGATAGAATTTGTGCCTTAAGATAATAATAATTGCTCAAGTGCCTAACTTAAGACAAAGATATTTTCTAGGAGGTTGCCAAGCATAAGGGAAAACAGCCAAATCACCATGAACCTAAACTTAAAAGCTTATTAGCAATTATGCAACCATAATAATTTTAGTTGTGTTAGTTTTATTTCATTATGTTTAGTTCACTTTATATGTTTATCCAGAGTAAAGATTAGTGTATGTATTTTCACAGTAAGTCACTTTCATAGTTATTCTTTAAATGATAACCACTGTTGTTTGGTCAAATTAATGGGTTTCATATTCCTACTATCACTAGGTACAATCTATAGTTTTGTTTTAGTGATTTTAATGCTTTTTAATTAGACAAGTGATGTGGAACAGAAATCAAAGTATACCTTGTATGCATTATGTTTAGTTTAAGTAAAACTCCTTTTAAACTTATCTCAAGACTCATTAACTGAAAGCAGATAGTATTCTTGGCTTCTTCGTTTCTTCCAAGACCGCTAGATGGTGATAACTTTTAAAGGATGTGCACGTGAAGGAATTTTCTTTGTCTTGCCCCTTTACAAATAGTATAAAAGCTTTCTGTTAACTAATAAAGAGTGTCATCTGTTCAGCAAGCAGGTGTCTGAGAATATTATTTTCATCTTTCACCTATCTGTCTCTCCTTCAGGAAACCTCACACCTTTGGCACGAACAGGACTCCTGCAATAGATGAATTATTCTAACACCATTTTTTGAAAACATTTTTCTTTCATCTTTGAACTGCTTTTCCACATTAGACAAAGATAAAATGGTCATATTTTTGTGGCTCTGTTTCTGAACTCTCTTTTGTGGTCCATTTATCTATGTGTTTACTCATTTGCAAATACTGCCCTCTCCTGATTAAGGTGGCTTTACAGTAAGTCTTAATATCAGATAGTAGTGTTCCTTCAACTATATTCTTCCTTTTCAAGTGTTTTAGCTATTAGGTCTGCTTTGCCCTCCCAGATAAATTTTTGTTATCTTTTTTATATCTACAAAAGTTCTGCTTTGTTTTTGATTGGTATTGCATTAAATCTATAATCACTTTGGAAAAAAATTGACATTATTACTGTGTTGAGACTTCAAATCTTTGAACACAATATTTCTCTCCATTATCTCAAGTCTTTGATTTCCTTTGTCAGCATTTTTCAGTTTTCAGTTAACAGACCCAATATATGTTTTTCTATATTGACACATAAGTATTTCATTTTTTGAGCTTTAAAAAAAATAGATTTCCAGTTTTTCTCCAACTAATCAGTTGCCTCCAACCAGCCATCTTGGCCTTACCCACGTTGTGTTTTATGGTCCAAGATATGGTTTATCTTTGACCTGCATATACTTGAGAAGACTATATATGCTGCTGTTTGATTGGGATTTTCTATAAATGTCAATTCGACTCAGGAACATTATGTTGTTGTTTAGCTCTTCTTTTTTTTTGCTGATTTTCATGTAGCAGCCTTTACTGAGTGAGGAGTGTTGAACTCTTACTGAGTGAAGAGTGTTGAAATCTACTACTGTAGTCATGCATTTGCCTAATTCTCATTTCAGTTCTGTTCAATTTTGTTTTCTGTATTCTGAATTCTGTTGTTAGGTGTGTGCACATTTGGAATTGTCTTCTTTGTGAAATAATTCTTTATCAATATGTAATGTTCCTCTTTTTGCCTCTGATAATTTTTTTTGCTCTATACTATACTTTTAGATTAATATCTGCTTTCTTTTGATATTCCATTCCATTCCATCTTTCTTTTGATTTATGTTTGCATAATATATCTTATTCAGTTATTTGACATCAAAGCTAGCTATATCATTAAACTTTAAGTGAGTTTCTTATAAGCAACTATATCATTAAACTTTAAGTGAGTTTCTTTTAAGCAAGAATTATAGTTGGGTCATGTTTTCTTTATCTAATCTGACAATCTCTGTCTTTTGATTGATCTGTTTAGAACATTTCTATTTAATGTAAGTATTAATATATTTACATTTAAATCCAACATTTTGTTATTTGTTTCTTTTATTTATTCCTACTGTTTTTTGTTTCACTTTTTTTCCTTTGCAACCTTCTTTTATGGTTGGTGAACATGTTTATTAATCTTTTTTAATTTATCTGTTGTGATTTTTACTATATCACTTGTATGTATTTTTAGTGGTTGCTCTGGGTGTTACAAAATATAGATTTAGCCTTTTATATTAATTTAGAATCAATATTTTGCATCTTCACTTGGAATGTAGAAAGAAACCTTACCACATTATAGATTTTTTATCTGTCTTCCTTTATGCTACAGCTGTTATGTATTATACTTGCAAGTATTGAAAACCTCTTCAGATGATATATTTATCACTTAAAAGCATCTATCCTGTGTAAAGAACTCAATAACAGTCTATTATGTTTACTATTTCTGTTGTACTTTTATTATTCATGATATTCCAAGTTTTCTTCTGTATCACATCTTTTCTGTTTAAAGAGCATTTTTAATCAGTTTTTCTTTTGTTTTGTTTTGTTTAGATAAGTAACGTTGACTGTGAAATCCCTTAGTTTTTCATTGCCTGAAAGTATTTTAACTCACCTTCATTTCTCAAGGATATTTCTGCTGGACATAGAAATCTGAGCTGACCATCTCTTCATTCAGCACATTAAAAATGTTACTCCACACTTTCAGGATGCCATAGTTTCTGATGAGAAATCCACAGTCATCTGAATCATTGTTCCTCAATAGATAATTCCTCATTTTTCTCTGGGTGTTCTCAACCTTTTTTTTTTTTTAAATCTTCACCTTTAAGCAGTGTAGTTATGATTTGTCTTGTAAATTTTTCTGTGTGTTCATCTTGGATGGGGTCCAATTAGCTTTTTGTAGCTGTAGGTTTGTGTTTGCCAAACCCAAGAAGTTTTGGTTCATTATTTCTTCAAATATTATTTCAGCCATGTACTCTTTCTTCTTTCCTCTGAAACTTCAGTGATAAGAATATTAGAACTTTTTTGTTGTCCTCAAAGTCCCTTGGGCTTTGCTCATTTTTCTTCTATTATTTTTCTCTCTATTGCTCAGATTGGATAATTTCTATTGCTCTATCTTCAAGTTCACTGGCTCTTTTCTCTATAACTTCTATTCTACTATTGAGTCTGTGAAATAAATTTCTTGTTTTTAGTTTCAAATTTTCCATGTGTTTCTTCTTTATACCTTCTATATATTGATAACACTTTTATGTTAATATGTTTGCAGATCCTCACTTAAGCATTTTTATAACTACATTAAAGTCCTTGGCAGATAATTCCAACATCTGTGTCATCTTGTTAGTATGTCTTTTGATTTTTTTTCCTTATGTGAGTTGAGAGTTTTGTGATTCTTTGTGTGCCAATTAACTTTTGTTTTACGCTGGGTGTTTTGAGTAATACATTGTAAGACTCTACATCTTGTTTATATCCTGTCTATGGGCTGTGGTTACAATGTCAGTTTTCAAAGTCCTTGCAGCACTGTTTCAGTCTCTCCTATGTTTGTAATATCCATTTTTCAGTCTTGCATCTGGGCAGAAGTCTACTCCTTAGCACAATTTTTAAAGTTTGGTATGCCAATTAGCATTAGATCCATGTATACAAATGTTGGAATGGGCACACAAATTCATAAACAACTTTATAATACCACTTTTCTGCTTTTCCCTCCTGTTATTTCCCGAGTTCTTCCTGGTTTCCTGGGATTCATTTTCATTCCTCTAGCCATAAATCATCTACTTTCATGATTGTGCCACATCCAAGTGGCAAAAAGAGAAAGAGGGGTAAAAAGCAATGAGATTAGGCCCAGCCCTCTTTGAGCCACTGAACTAAGAGTAAGTTTCCTCTCCCTTAAAGTTTTGACCCTTGTAGGCTTCCCATTCTTATCTACTCTTGCCACTCTCTCGGCCATAAGACTTCCATGGGCTAGGGCACAAGAGAACAGAAAAAATAGGATTCTCCCTACTCTCTCTGGGCTTAAGATGCTCCCTTTTCTATGCTTCAAATCCAAACTAGAGAGTTTATTCTTAATCTCACTCTATTTGAACTACAGTGCTCACTTCCAGGCTTTGGATTGTTTTGAGTTCTAGCTAGGGGATAGACAGGGAGAAATGGTAAATTCATCATTGGTTCAGTGATACTTTGAATTCTGATAGTCTTCTTGATTAAGTTGCTAATATTTTCTTATCATTGCTCTCTGTGTTTAATAATTAAGTTTGGTAGGAGATAAAGAGGTGTGTATGTTTACTCCATCCTACCTAGAAGCCAGAGATATGTTTCCTTTCCTTTCTCTATTGATGATATATTTATAAATTATGAAGAAAAAAACAGTAACTCTCCTTTAGACATAACAAGGGACAAGAGAAAGAAGACACTATGTACTCAGTGATGTAAAAAAAACTTGTATAAAATGCTTCTGAGACATAGTTGCAGGAAATATTATGTATCTATATAACTGAGTAAGTAAACTTCCAATCTAAGAACTTTCTGAGGATAAAGTTGGGTGCACCATGTAAATTCTGGCTTCTCTTTCTAGATTAGAGGAATACCTCAAGAGATTCATCCTATGGAAATTGGCCATATGCTATCTATTTTTAATCTACTAGGAAAACGTGATACACTTTCACTGTCACCAAGTGGAGGAATGAAGCGCAAACTGTCCATCGTTACAGCACTTATAGAGACTTCAAGGTATTAAAGGAAAGAAAGGGAGACAGAGAAGAGGAGTGGGGGGAGAGAGAGAGTGAGAGAGAGGAAGGGAGAGAGAGAGACAGACAGAGAGAGAATGAATATGAATGAATCAGCACACAGAGAGGGACTAAATATGTGTTCCTGCCAACTGTCTAGAGAACTCGCTGAAGAAAACCTAAGAGTTGATAGGAATCTAAAAGGAATATTGCCAATGATGATAAGACAAGTATTCCATTACTGGCTTAGCTGTTGCAACATGGTTTGGGATTATTTTTTTCCACTTTCACTTCTCTCTTAGTATAGATTCTGTATCTTAGCTTGAATGCATTCCCCTCAAATAGTAAGTAATCCCACAAATAGCATAGCATCATTTATCAATGGTCACAGAATTGTTCTTCTGGCCTTTAGGTGGTGATACTTGATGAACCATCATCTGGCTTGGACCCAGTTTCAAGGAGGGTCACCTGGAATCTCCTTCTGTGGTATGAACACAATTGTACCATCTTACTGACCACCCACTACATGAATGAAGCTGACACCCTGGGTGACTGCATAGCCATCATGGTCAAGGGGACCCTGCAGTGCTGTGGCTCTTCAGGCTTCCTGAAACAAATATATGGTCTCTCTCCCTTTGATTACTCTTAGGATATTGATGCCTTGATTATACTCTTCTAACATGATTTTCATTATATTTTGTCTATATACCTAAAACCTCAGTGATCACCTCTGTCCTATTAATTAGGTCCCAGCTATTGCCATTGATTTTAAAGCCTTTTGCAATCTGGATATTTCTTATCTGTATTGATCTACAAAAGTCATGCTTATTTGTTCCATTTTGTACCTGCTGACAGTGTTCTTTGTCTCTGGAATGCAGTTGTACCTCCAAGTAGATTTATTTGGTTGAGTGAGCAATTGAGGAGGAGAGAAAATAGAGACATGTCTGATCCCAGTTTCTTGTCTGCCAAATCAGTATCAAATCCTCAGTGTGATGAGATAGCTTCAAATTGTGATCATTGACAGAAAGGTTGTAGTGCAGAATGAAAGATTCATACAAGTGGAATAAAACAGACCTTAACTTTGATAAGAATTTTTTGAGATAAGAATTTATGCATTATGCAGTGAATTGTTGAGGGCCAAAATTATAGTAATAAAATTTCAAAATTAGCGGGTACATCTCATCAACAAGGGTACCTGCTTAATGAACATTTGTATACTTAACCTTGAATTGTACCCCATATTTTTAAAATAAAAAATTTTTTTTTAAAGATTTCAAAATTAGTTTAGGTGGAGATAATTAAGGATGAGTTGCTTCAATTATTTATTTAGCCAGCATTTGAGTTCATTCAACTCAAAATTAATTATCTACTCCATACTGGTTACTATGCTATCCACTTTATCTACTTTATGTAAAATTTAAAACAACAACTTCATTTTATAGAATACAAAACCAGGGCCCAGATATATCAAAAACCTATCTAAACTCATATTTAGATATCATGTGGTTGTTCAGAGTTTATGATCACTTTATAGGTTTGAGTTTGTACTATTGTCTTTTAGGGATTCTTCCCATTAAATTGGGTTTATGCCATATGCCATATGATGCTATCTGAATTGGGTGTTCTTGGTTTATGAGCCACATGATTTAAATAGCTGTTTTTAAATTTTTTAAATATTTTCAGTTAGCATGCACAATATTGCTAATTATTGGTAAAATACTATATGTAACTAGACATTTTTAAAGGTATAATAATTTGGAACTTTCAGGTTTCTTCAAATAGATGCTAAATTTTAAATCTGCTTAGACTGGATTTCTTACATTGTAACCAAAAACCTATGATTTGTGTTTGCTTCTTCGGTGGCATATAAAATTGCATGTTGATATCAGCATTCAGTTTTCACTAACTACCTTGCCTCTCTGCAAAAGGAGGCATTTTCTATTGATCAGACTCTTAAGAGGACAAGAAAATTGAGAAACATATTGTGACATGATCCTAGAGAAATTAAAAACAATTTGCACATCAGTTTGTAAGTAAACCAAAAGTTGTTTTGGGTCTCATAGCAACTAAATAATGGATAGATCATATCATGCTCTGATGTCAGGTACCTCATTTATAAAGTAGAGCAATAGTTTCTTCCCTATTGTGAACCAGGGAAAATAAATTAGTTTATCAGCTTATGAGATCTATGCTTAATACTTATTTTATACTTTAAAAAAAATCTTAATAAGATATGCAAATATAATGACCATTTTTAATGCATACCTTTAAAAGCATTGATGTTTTCTTCCAGCTCCAGAAAAGAGTTTGTTTATACATGCAAGGCTCTAATTTAGTATAATAGTTCTCCAATTTCTTCAAGGTCTTTAATCAAAAGTCATCCATGGATCTCTGTCTAATATTTAACAATCTACCTTCAACATTTTATACCTCCCTTCTCTGCCTTATTTTGGTAACACATTGCATGTTTTAACTTACTACTTTTTAATATTATCTGTATCCTTTGACTAGAAAGAAAGCTCTTATGAGGATACATATTTTTGTCTGCCGTGTTCTCTTATCTATCTCCAGGGACTAAATTAATGCCTCACATATGGTAAACAGCCATTAATATCAGCTAAATGACTACTTATCGATATTTATTTTATTTTATTTATTTTTTGTAGTTGTTCTTGTTCTTAAACTTCTTTTTTATCAATATTTTTTATTATGGTTTGGTGGGGTACAGTTAAGGGTTAGGTATACAAATATGCTTCCTTCAGGCACCCTTGTTGAAAAGAGGTGTCTCCCCATCCCCAGACAGATATTTACTACCATTAATCCCATCTCCCTTCCCCTCCCCCCATAGTTTCCCACCACTGTCAGTCATTTTCTTATAGTCTTACAATGGATGTTCAAGGTCCACTATATGAGTGAGAACATGTGATACTCAGATCTTTGTTTCTGTGAGAGGTCACTCAGTATTATAGACTCTAGTTCCATCCAGGTTGTTGCAAAATTCATGATTTTGTTCTTTTTTATGGCTGCATAGTATTCCAACGTGTATATGTACCACATTTTTTTCATCCAGTCCTCTTTTGATGGAAAACATGGTTGCTTCCAGGTTCTTGCTATTGTGAACATTGCTGCAATAAACATACGTGTGCAGGTATCTTTTTTACAGAATGATTTGAGTTCTTCAGGGTATATTCCCAGTAGGGGGATTGTGGGGTATATGGGAGGTCAACATTTAGAGCTTTTAGGGATTCGCCATACTGTTATCCAAAGAGGTTGCACTAGTTTGCACTCCCACCAACAGTGTAGAAGTGTTCCCTTTTCATCACACCCTCTCCAGCAACTGTTATTTTTTGAGTTATTGATAATTGCCATTTTGACTGGAGTTAGGTAGTATCTCAGTGTGGTTTTGATTTGCATCTCCCTGATAATTAGTGAGATTGAACATTTTTTCATGTGTCTGTTGGTTGCTTGGATGTCTTCCTTTGAGAAGTGTCTGTTCATATCTTTTGCCCATTTTATGATGGGGATGTTTGTTTTTTCTTTTCAGCACATTTCCGTTCCTTGTAGATCCAAAATGTTAAGCCTTTGTCAGACCTCGAGTTGGCAAATACTTTTTCCATCTGTAGGCTGTCTCCCTGCTCTCTTGATGGCTTCTATGGCTTTGCAGAAGCTTGTCAGTTTAATGAGGTCCCACTTGTCTATCTTATCTCTTATTGCCTGTGGGTTTCGAGTTTTGTTCAGGAACTGGATGCCAGTTCCAATTTCCATGAGGGTATGTCCTTCATTTTCTAAGGTTCTTATCGTTTGAGGTTTTACATTTAGGTCTCTGATCCATTTAGAGTTAATTTTTGTGAATGGGGAAAGATAGGGGTCCTGTTTCAGTCTTCTGCATGTGGTCAGCCAGTTTTCCCGCACCATTTACTAAATAGGTTCTCCTCTCCCCAGTGGTAGGTGGTGGAGGCTTTGTCGAAAATGAGTTGGTTGAGAAATTGTGGTTTTGCTTCTGGAATCTAAATTCTATTCCATTGATCTATATGCCTGTTCCTATACCAATACCAAGTTGTTTTGATGATTGTAGCGTTATAGCAAAGTTTGAAGTCTGGTAACGTGATACCACCTGCTTTGTTTTTTTTGCTGAGGATTGTTCTTGCTATTCTTGGTCACTTGTGCTTCCATATGAATTCCTGTGTTGTTTTTTCTAGATCTGAGAAGAATGTTGCCGGTAATTTGATGGGTATAGCATTAAATCTGTAGATTGCCTTACGTAAGATGGACATCTTCACAATGTCGATTCTTCCAACCCATGAGCATAGGATATTTATCCACTTGTTTCTGTCATCTTTGATTTCTTTGAACAGTATTTTTGTAGTTTTCATTGTAAAGGTCTTTCAGGTTTCTGGTTAGGAAGATGCCAAGGTATTTCATTTTTTTGTGGCTATTGTGAATGGAATTGTGCTTTTTATTTGTTGTGCTTCTGTTTGCTGATTGCTTTAGCCAGGACTTCCAATACTATATTGAACAGGAGGGGTGAGAGTGGGCATCCTTGTCTTGTTCCAGTTTTCAGAGGATATGGTTCCAGTTTTTGTCCATTTAGTAGTATGCTGGCTGTGGGTTTCTCATAGATGGCTTTTACTATTTTGAGGTATGTTCCCCGTATGCCTACCTGTTTGAGAGTTTTTATCAAGAAGGGTGCTGGATTTTATCAAAAGCTTTTTCTGCATCTAGTAAATAATCATGTGGTTTTTGCTGTGGTTTTACAAAGTTTGTACCAGCCTTGAATCCCAGGGATGAAGCCTACTTGGTCATGATGGATGATTTTTGAGATGTGTTGTTGAATCTGGTTCACTTGGATCTTGTTGAGAATTTTAGCATCTATGTTCATCAAAGATATTGGCCTGTAGTTCTCTTTCTTTGTTGAATCTTTACCTGGCTTGGGTATCAAGGTGATCTTAGCTTCGTAAAAGGATTTGGGGAGAGTTCCGTCTTTCTCAATCACCTGGAATACCTTCAGTAGGATTGGCATAAGCTCCTCCTTAAATGTCTTGTAGAATTCTGCTGGAAAGCCATCTGGTCCAGGGCTTTTTTTTTTTTTTTTTGTAGGAAGTTTTCTTATTATGTAGTCAATTTCCTTGATTATTATTGGTCTATTTAGGGTCTCAATTTCTTCTTGTTTCAACCTAGGCAGGTTGTATGATGACAGAAAGTCCTCTATTTTCAAAAGGTTTTCAAGTTTGTTTCCATACAAGTATACATAGTTGTCTCTAATGATCTTTTGTATTACTTCAGGGTCAGATGTGGCTTCATCTTTTGTGTTTCTGATTTTGTTTATTTGGGCTTTTTCTCTCTTTCTCTTGTTCAGTCTAGCTAGGGGACCATCAATCTTGTTTATCCTTTCAAAGAACCAGCTTTGTGTTTCACTGATTTTTTTGTATTGTCTTTTTGTCTTCTATGTCCTGGATTAGGGCTTTTATTTTGGTGATCTGGATTCTTCTGCTGAAATTAGGGTTTTTGTGGTCTTGCCTTTCCAGCTTTTTAAAGTGACTTGTTAGGCTGTTAATTTGTGATCCTTCCATTTTCTTCATTTGCGTTTGTAGGGATATATATTCCCCTATTAATACAGCTTTCATGGCATCCAGAGATTTTGGTAAGATGTTTCTTCATTTTCATTTGTTTCCAGGTACCTTTTAATCTCTGTTTTGATTTCATCATTGACCCAGGAGTTTTTTTAGCATCTGCTGTTTAGTGTCCATGTCTTTGTGGGTTTTGAGGGGACCTTGTTTGTGTTAATGATTATATTTATTCCACTGTGGTCTGAGTAGGTGCATGGTAAAATTTCCATCCTTTTAAATTTACTTATGCTTGATTTATGGCCAAGTATTTGGTCGATCTTAGAGTACATTCCATGCGGTGATGAGTGGAATGTGTAATCTGTGGTCTTTGGATGGAGGGTTCTGTAGGTATCAATTAAGTCCATTTGATCAAGAATCACATTGAGGTTTTGGATCTTGTTGTTGATTTTTTGTCCTGATGATCTGTCTAGGGTTGTGAGTGGGGTGTTGAAGTCCCCAGCTATGATGGCATTGGAGTTTATCTTTTTTTAGTTTACCTAGGAGCTGCCTTATGAAAGTCGGTGCTCATATGCTTGGTGCATATATGTTTAGGATGGATATTTCTTGTTGATGGATTGAACCTTTTATCATTATGTAGTGGCCTTCTGTATCTTTTTAATTTTTGATAGCTTAAAGGGTATTTTGTCTGATATTAAGATCACGACTCCTCCTTTCTTTTGTGTTCCTTTCACTTGAAAATTTGTTTCCCATCCTCTTACTTTGAGTCTGTAAATGTCCTTTCTAGTGAAGTGAGTCTCTTGAAGGCAATAGATTGTTGCCTGGTGATATTTTATCCATTTTGCCATTCTATGTCTTTTCATGGTGTATTTAGTCCATTCACATTCAAACTAATTATTGAAATGTGAGAACTCATCCCTATCATAATGTTCTTACAGAGTTGTTGTTCTTCCTGTTTGTGTGTTGTCTTTCTTTTGGTTTTAGAGTTGGATCATGTGTGTTTTTAATCTTTTGTCTATACTCTTGTGAAGAATGTTGTTGTTCTTTTTTCCTTTTCTTCTGTGTTCAATACTTTCTTAAGTTTTTCTTGTAGAGGTGGTCTGGTGGCAGCGTAGGTTCTTATGAATTGGATATCTGGGAAAGATTTCAATTCTCCCTCACTGATGAAGCTTAGCTTGACTGAGTAGGTTATTCTCGGTTGAAATTGTTTATATTTTAGAACTTTGAAGACAGAGCTCCAAGCTCTCCTAGCCTGGAGGTTTTCTGTAGATAAATCTGCTGCTATTCTAATTGGTCTTCCCTGGTATGTAGTCTGACCTTTTTCTCATGCAGCCTTTAGGATTTTTTCTTTTATACCTACTTTGTTTAGGCAATTATTATATGTCTGAGAGTTGGTTTTCTCATTTGTTGTCTTGCAGGGGTTCTCTGAATCTCTTGTGTTTGAATTTTTTCATCCTTGATGAGATGAGGGAGGTTTTCTTGAATGATTTAATGCAATGTTTGTTCCAGTGTGGCCTCTGTTTCTCTCTCTGCCTCAGGAAGGCCAATTACTCTTAGGTTCGGTCTCTTGAAGTGATCATTCATCTCTTGAAGGTTTTGTTCTGTCTTTTTGAGCTTCTTTTCTATGCTTTTGACAGTTTGAGTTAGTTCTGTGTTTTGGTCTTCGAGCTCTGAGATTCTTTCTTCTGCTTGGCTGATTCTGCTTTCCATGCTTATTAGTTTGCTATTTATTTCCATCACAGTATTCTTTACTCATGTTATTCCTGATATCAGCTCCTTCATATTTTCCTCTTGTCTCTCCTCAATTTTAAAAATTCTGTCTATTAATGTCTTGATGTCTGGATTTGTTGCATGTGACCAGTCATTCTGGGGGCTCTTCATTTTTTGTGTTCCAGAATCTGTTTTCTCAGTGTCTGATCTCCCAGCAGTCTGTGTGAGACTTATATTCTTCTTTTGTTTTTTTTTCATTTGTGCATTTTTTCCCCCTCCCTAATTTTTCCTTCCCTCTATGTCACCCTCTTCTTTAATTCTTTTATTCTGGGGCAGAGGGATTGGTTTTACTTCTGTTTATTCCATCTCCTATTCTTTATGTATGTCCTCTTACTTTGTTCAATTCTGGAGTTGCACTGTAGGTTTGGGGTGGTCCTTTTTGGAATTTTGAGATTTACTTAAGAGGGGATCTGTGATTCAAAATCTATCTGCAGGTCCTGGTATTCACTGAGAGGTGTATGGATAATCTGAAACCCACTTCCCACTGCCTTTGAATCTGTCCATGCAGTGGGGCTGTAGGTTTACTCCCTGAAATAAAATGTGGTTAGCAGCCAGGCTCAGTGGCTCAGCCTTTGGGAGGCTGAGGTGAGTGGATTGCCTGAGCCCATGGTTTAAGACCCTCCTGGGCAGTGAGACCTCATCTCTACAATAAATCAAAAAATGAGCCGGGTGTGGTAGCGCATGCCTGTAATTCCGGCTACTCGTAAGGCTGAGGTGGAAGGATTGCTGGAGCTCAGCAGGTCAAGTCTGTGGTTTCCGGGAGCAGCTACTGCACTCCAGTCTGGGTGACAAAGTGAGACTCCAACTCAAAAAACATGTGGTTAGCAGAGGGAAGAGAGTGGAGCAGACAGTGGGAGGAAGCGATGGTGGACAGAGAGAGGAGTAAGGGGGGAAACAGACGAGTGTATCAACAAATGGAGAGAGAGACCTAAACTGAAACAGATAAAAACAATAGACCATGGCTACAGACTAACCAGTTCCCATACAAAAAAAAATAAAACATACCATGATGCTAGCATACAAGCTAACCAACCACCTTATTAGTGTGCTGTTCTTCTATACAAAGATATAGTTTACAGAGAGGAGAAAAAATAAGAAAAGGAAGAGAAAAAAAGGAAAAAACGATAGGAATAGAATCAAGTCATTAAACTAACAGAACCAATCGAACACACTCTGAGGCTTTTCGTTTAAGTCCAATGTCCTTTCAGCTCTGATTTCTAGCTTTTTTTCAAGCTGGTAAATTAGTTTGCAGTTAGGGTCAGTTGTCCCTGGCCTGCTGTGAAGAACAGTTCAGATTACCATCCGTTCACCACTCAAATCTGGCCGGTGTCTCTTTTTCAAGCTTCTCTCATTTCGGTGTTGTTACCTTGAATTGCCAGCAGGTGGTGCTATCTCAGCTGCTCGCCCAGATGGTGTGGGGCCAGAGAGGAGCTGGCTGATGGAAGCCTGCCTCAGGGCACACGGGTGGAGACCCAAGGCCGGCAGGACGTCAAGGTGGCAGCAGAAGTGGCAGCGATCCCAGCAGATCTTGCCTGCAGGGGCTTCGAGGACTGAAGTCATGGATCGCCTCAGGCACCGGTGGTGCAATGCACTATGGCTGCCACAAAGGCCGCGGCAGCGCTGGAGGTTGCTGTGTCTGCAGCTGCAGTGGCTGTCCAGACTGCTGTGGTGCCCCAGCAGTGGTGACAGCTGAGCTCCATGTGAAGAGCAAGCTTCTGTTGTTGGGGTCCACAGCCCCCGGAGAGGGAGCCAGAGACCCTCTGCATTCTCCTTTGCAGAAGGTTTCATAGACCAGGTTTCCCCATTGCCATCTTGCTGGAACTGTTCTTCCAATATTTTCATTTCAAAAATGTCAAGTAGTCAGAGGACGGAAGTCATGGATCACCTCAGGCACAGGTGGCGCAATGTGCTACGGCTGCCACGGAAGCCGCGGCAGTGCCGGCGGCTGCTGTGTCTGCACTGCAGTGGCTGTCCAGACCGCTGCGATGCCCCCAGTGGTAGCAACGGCCAAGCTCCATGTGAAGACCAGGCTGCGATGTTGAGGTCTGCAGCCCCCGCGGAGACAGCCAGAGACCCTCTGCGTTCACCTTTGCAGAGGGTTTCATAGACCAGGTTGCCCCATTGCCATCTTGCCAGAAGTCCAGTATAGTCATTCTGCTTGCTGGAATGTCCTGTCTGTTGAGGAGGAAGTAGTTCACTTTAGGCTCATAAGCTAAGGCTTTTTAAAAAATAGGTACAATAATTTAAATAATGAATAGTCCTATGCTCTACTGCAAGCAGTGCTGACTGCTTTCTGAGTATTTGGAGCTTGACTTATTGCAGTGTCCTTCACCTTTCTTTTACCTCTATACTCTGTGCCACAGGGAGTGCTGTCGTATTGTGGAATGGATTCATTTGCTAAGGATTACCATTTTCTGGACACAATGTTGATCTTTATATGGCTGGTGTCCTATTCCTTTTGTGTATCTTGGAGGCTTTCTGTTTTCTAGTAGTACTGCTGCCTACATCAAACTCATTCTCTTTAACTAGTTTTCAACCATTTTCGGTGTCATCATTCACACCTTACTAATGTACTATGGTAAGGACTGTACGCATTTTCTTTTCCCCAGGAAATACAGTAAATACAGAATGATGGAAGAGCATGATAATAATAACAGTCATTACTAAGCACTTAATATCCAGGAACCTGAAAACTATTCTTTTCAGAAATTAGCAGATATTTATTGAGTTGGTATGTGAACGAGCAGAGGGAGAGAGAGAGAGGAAATGGGGAAGAGAGAGGGAGGAGGAAGGAGAGGAGGATTCACCATAAATGGAAGAAGGCAGATCCTAAGGAAACCCTGTTACCAAAAATCTTCTTTTGAACTCTGTTATTGACAAATCTATGCTATAAACTATCAGTGTGAAAAAATGTAGCCATTAATAACTAGTGTTTGCTCAAGGATAAACTACTGGATTGTTAATCTCTGATATGAATTACTATCTCAGAATGATTTAGTTATCTGGGAGAAGTTTGTTTTTCTGGGGAGATTCATTACTTTCTTATAATTGAAGCTAACCTATTATCTTTTTAATCACAGATCATGAGCTTTCTAACTCCACCAAAAACATAATAGGTCAGATATTAATGATATTTCCTAATTACGACTTTTGCAATGAGACTCGGCAATTTGTTTGATTACTATGAGGTGGAAAAACTCTGCTAAGAAATTTCAAAGCATCTACTTGGATTGCAGTGGATCACATGAGTATCTGAGGCTCCACAGGTCCTCAAAAACAATCTATTCCACACTTAAGCTCAGATTGTAGAAAATAAGTGAAAGCTGTCCTTCCTTCAGTGGAGACAATCAGGCTTGCTGTTTTGTATGCATTTCTTTACCAAAGTAATTTTCAGACTGGGGGGAAAGGAAGCTTCAAAATAAAATGTAAGATAAATTTAGTGAAGTCACCACCAGATTAGAATGAGTTTCTACTAGCTAGTCATCTATTTTGGGTATGTTATATACATTCTTTTGAATCCCCACAGCACTTCTACAAGCTAGCTATTACTATTCTTATTTTATTATCAAGGAAACTAAACTCCTCACTTAAATGAAAGAGTAAGTAAGCTTCTTGGGTCACTAAACTTTGTCTCACAAACAGAATAAAGATAAAATCACAACCAGATCAAAATCAAGAAAAAAGAAAGGCATTCTATTAAGTTTATTTTATTTTAGGCTGATTCTATATTTTGGGTTGACTCAAAAAATTGAGAAATAACAAACATATCGACTTAAGTGTGTGTGCACGTGTGTGAGCGCGTGCTCACGTGCATGCATGTGCACACAATTCTTCCTGGAACCAAATTATTTCTGTGGACCCACAGAGAGAAATGTTATTGTATTACACTAAATAAAGTTGAAATATAAGTATTAGTGTCAAATGGATTTTTTTTACAATACCTGCATAATAAAAATTATGACACATTTTAGTTTATATATGTGAACCATAAATTTCTCTCTGCTTTTAAAAAACAGCCTATATTGAGTTATTTACATACAATAGTCACCAGTTTTAATTATTTGTATTTGCTTAATTTAGTTATTTGTATTTGCTAAATTTACAATGCTGTGCAATCATTACCACAGGCCAGTGTTTGAATATTTGTGTTATCTGAAAAAGAGACCTTCTGCCTGTTTACAGTTAATCTATTACCATGGCTGGCCCAGGCATCCACTAATATAACTGCTACCTCTATAGATTTGATTCTTCTGGACATTTTATATAAATAAAATCATTTTGTAACTGGCTTCTTTAATTTATAATAATGTTTTTGAGATTCATTTAGATTGCAGCATATCTCAGTATTTCATTCTTTTTTGATTGCTGAATTATATTGTATTGTCTAGAGATAACACATTTTATTTATCAGTTTATAGACATTTATTTATACAAAAGTTCTTAATAATGTTTTTCAGCATCCCTTAAAGTAAACAAGTTTTGAATGTCAATGAATTCCACTTTTTTCTTGTATGGATAGTTTTTTGTCTCATATATAAAAACTCTGCCAAACCCTAAATCATGATTTTTTTCTTTTCTTTTTTTTTTTTGAGTTGGAGTCTCACTCTGTCGCCCAGATTGGAGTGCAGTGGCATGCGCCCGGCCCCCACAGCCTCAACCTGCTGGGCTCCAGCGATCCTTCTGCCTCAGCCTTCCAAGTAGCTGGAACTACAGGCATGTGCTACCATGCCCAGCTAATTTTTTACTAGAGATGAGGTCTCGTTAAGTTACCCAGGTGGGTCTCAAAACCGCGGGCCCAGGCACTCGCCTTGGCCCTCCAAAGTGCTGGGATTACAGGCTGAGCCACTGAGCCCAGTCAAATATTTTCTTCAATGTCTTCTTCTAGAAGTTTTTTAACTTTTTACCTTGACATGTAGTTTGCAACACAATTTGTTTCAGTACAATTTATTGAAAAGATTATCATTTCTTATTGAATTATCTTGGTACATTTGTTTTAAAAAAAAGTGAACTGACCATAAGCATAAGACTTTATTCCTGGAGTACAAATTATGTCCCTTTAACTGATAGTTCTGTTCTATCTAGTCACACTTTTTGTATTATTTTAGCATTGTAGTAATTTTTGAATTTGGGAAGTATAAGCCATCCATTTTTGTTATTTTTCAAGATTGTTTTGGTCACTATATATATATATGTTTTTTTGTTTTGAGTCGGGGGTCTCACTCAGTAGTCCATGTTAGAATGCTGTGGCCAGATCATAGCAAATGAAATGTCTTTTACAGCAACCTGGAAGGAATTAGAGAACATCATCCTAAGTGAACTAACACAGGAACAGAAAACCAAATACTGCATATTCTCACACATAAGTGGGTGCTAAGCAAAGGATCTACAAAGACAAAGAGAATGGTAGAATGGAACACTGGAGACTCAGTGGGGAGGGGGAGAGGGATAGAGGAGTGAAAAATCACCTATTGGGTGCACAGATGGGGGTGGCGAGTACCCTTAAAGCCCAGACCAAAAACTATTTGTACCCCCTAGAGCTATTAAAATTAAATTTAATTTGAATTTGAAAAGAGCACAGTTCACTTCAGCTTCACCTTCCTGGGCTCAGGACATCCTTCCACCTCAGCCTTCCAGATAGCTGGGACTACAGACACAGGCCACCACACCTGGCTAATTTATTTTATTTTTTATTTTTATTTGTAGAGACAACATCTTTCTATGTTGTCCAGGCTGGTCTCAAACTCCTGGCCTCAAGTGTTTCTCTCACCTCAGACTCCTAAAGTGCTGGTATTATAATCATGAACCACTATGCTTGGCCTATTCTGGATTTCTTGAATTTCTGTATAAATATTAGTATCAGCTTGTTTTTGTTGTTGTTATTGTTGTTATTCTGAGTCAGAGTCTTACTCTGCCACCCAGGCTGAAGTGCAGTGGCTCACTCACTGCCATCGCAACCTGCTCTGCTCAGGCAATCCTTCCACCTCAGCCTTCCAAGTAGCTGGAACCACAAGTGCTCACCATCATGCCCAGCTAAATTTTTTATTTATTGTAGAGATGATATTTATTGTAGAGTCTTGCCAAGTTGCCCAGACTGATCTCCAATTCTTGGACTCAGGCAATCCTCTTGCCTCTGCCTCCCAAAGTGCTGGGATTACAAGCATGAGCCTCTGCGCCCAACAATCAGCTTGTAATTTACTGCAAAAAAAAACCTGTGAGATTTGGATAGGGATTATGCTACTACTACTGATCAATTTGGAGAGATGTGCCATCCTAAAAATATTGTCATAAAATCCATGAATATGAAATGTCTCTCCATTTATTCAGATATTCTTTATATAAGACATCAGCAACATTTTGTAGTTTTCAGTTTACAAGTCTTGCATTCCTTTTGTTACATTTATTTCTGCTGCGTTTTTGCTGCTATTGTGAATGATATTCTTTTCTTTCTTTCTTTCTTTTTTTGTGTTGGAGTCTCACTCTGTCGCCCAGACTTGAGTGCAGTGGCCGCTCCGGGTCACAGCAGCCTTGACCTGCTGGGCTCCGGCAATCCTTCTGCCTCAGCCTTCCAAGTAGCTGGAACTACAGGCACGTGCTACCACGTCCAGCTAATTTTTGATTTATTGTAGAGATAAGGTCTTGCCAAGTTGCCCAGGCGGGTCTCAAACCACAGGCTCAGGCAATTTACTCACCTCAGCCTCCCAAAGGCATGGGATTACAGGCTGAGCCACCGAGCCCGGCTGATATTATTTTCTTAATTTCATTTCCTACTATTCATTGCTAGCATATAAGAATAACTTTTTGTATATTGGTCGTAATCCTGTAAACACATTTACCTCATTTATTAGATCCAGTACTTTTTTGTACTAATTAAGATTTTCCACAAAAAGGAAGGTGTTGTTTTAAATACAGTTTTGCTTCTTTTCAAAATCAACATTTATTTTATTTCTTCCTTAATTTTACTTTACTGGCTAGAGCTTCCAGTCCAATGTTGAATATTAGTGGTGAAAGCAAACATCCTTGTTTCCTGTCTGAGGAAAAAAGCAATGCAGGCTTTCATCAAGTATGATTTTTATATGTAGGGTTTTCATAAATGCTCTTTATCAGCTTGAGGAAGTTCCACTCTATTTCTAGATTGTCCCGAGTTTTAAGGGGGATCAAGTGCTTTTTCTGTGTATTCGAGAAGATCATGTGAGGTAGTTTTTTGTCCTTTACTGTATTAATTTATTTTCTTGGGTTAAATCCTGTTGCTTAGAGGAAAACGGTGTTAATATGATATTGATTCCTTTGCAGACAACCTATTAATTCCTCTGAAAACTTCTGTCTTCAGAAAACTGTTGCCCTTGGTTGCATAAAATTTTACCATAAGTCATTCAGGCGTGGATTTCCCCCCCTTGATTCTGCTTAGCTTTTTTTTTCCATCAGAATCTCACTCTATCACCCAGACTGGAGTGCAGTGGCATGACCATGGCCGCTGCATCCTCAAGCTACTAGGCTCAGGAGATTCTTCTATTTCGGCCTTCCAGGGTGTCAGAATTACAGACACACATCACCTTGCCAGCTAATTTTTATATTTATTGTAGAGACGAGGTTTTGCCACGTTGCCCAGATTCGTCTTGAATCCCTGGGCTCAGGCAGTTCTCTCACCTTGGTCTCTCAAAGTGCTGGGATTACAGGCGTGAGCCACTGTATCCAGCTCTGCTTAGCATTTGATGGGAACTTCAACTCAATGGCTCCTATCCTTTGTTTGGTACTAAGAGAAGATCTAAAATTTCATTTATTATCACTTCCCCATGATATCTCTATTCTTTCTTAAACTCTGTTAGGTTACTATACTTCCTATAATGATAGTGTATTGAAGAAGACAGGCAAATACCTGATTTCATGGAGCTTAAATTCTAAGCTTTGTTCCAGTGGAAAAAATTATAAAGGTTAAGTTAAGAAATACAATAACAAGAAACAATATAGGATGTAAAAAAAAGTGATAAGATAGTAACTTAAAGAGGCCACATCAGAGAGAATAATTAAGAAGGACATCTCTGCAGAGTGTTACTGGATCTAAAAGAATGAGATTGTACTAGCCAATGGAAGAGCTGGAGGAATAATATTTCCAATTCTTACAGAGGAAATATTTTTTCCTGTACAACTTGATGGAAGATCAATAGCAAAAGGATCAAATCAGGGAAGGACTTCATACGTCCAAAGAACAGAAAGGAGGCTTGTATGGCTGGTATGAGTTGGGGATGGCGATGATCCTCTGCCATCTGTTTATATCTATGAATGAAGAAATATTTTGACTAACATAGGCTGCAATGGAGAATTATGAGTCTTTATCTCTTCACTGTGTGACACTTTTATTAAACACTCTAAATAACTGTTCCACAAAGCCATAACTGGCAATTTTGCATTTAAAGCCTCTCTCTGATTTTGTGGGGATGACAATTTTTTCTTCTCTGGTTTATTCATCACCACCATCCAATCCTCATTCCCTCTTCCAGAAAGTGAATGAAATTTCAAGTTATCTGGGCCCCATTCCTACCCCTACATCTATTCTCTCTATTGGTATGGATTTATTCCCTTTTGTATATTCTTAATGTCATTTCAAAGGGATTTTAGGCAAGATAAGAAGCAAATATGTATGCTTAACTGACCATTTGCAAGTGGGAACCCTTAGAAATTGTTTGATCCTTGATAGAGAGAGGTCACCTTGTAAAGCCATCTAAGCTCGTCATGTTTTTACTGGTAGAGCTTTAATGACCTCTTTAGTTTGGGGTCTATTTATTTATTGGTTATTGGTCCTTTAGACAATCCATAGAATAAATTTGGCCATTCATACTTTGCTTTTAAGCAATCATTTATTCTGATTTCAAGTAATTGGCCAATAGCTGACTATAATTATTTTGCTATCCTCTATAAGTCATATCAACTTTCTCATGCCTAGTACAATATGTTGGGGGTATTCCCCTCATTTTTGTACTTTCTTATCAGGGACTTATTTAAATATACATCATTTTTGAGAATTAGACTTGGTTTTGTTGTTTTTTTCAATTTTATTTTATTTCAGAATTTTCTTGTTCTTTTCAAATGTTTAAGTTACAATTAAATTCAATGTTTTTCTTTTATAGTAAAATCTTAGAAAGATATATATCTAAGTTTTAAGTTAGTTTGTATGTAATTTAATATTTTAAATAAGTTCAAATTTTTGGTTAAATTTTTCTTTTTTCTCTTACTATTTTAATATTTATTTTTATAGAAAGGCAGTATAGCAAAAACATGGCCTGCAATATGGCAAAAATATGGCTTGGGTTTAAATCCTGGCTCTAAAACTTATTAGCTCCACAACTTAGGCATTTAGTATTAATAGTAGTGTTTACCACTAATGAGTTTTGATCTTAGTAGTTTTTATTTATTAGAATAAGGATTGTTATGTAAGAGTTTTTTTTTATTTTGGGGGTATACTTTTTATAAGTATATTGAGATGATCATATGATTTCTGTTATTAGTGTAGTAATATGATAACATTAAATTAATATATTTTTAAGTATTAAGATGTCTTTGCGACCTGGCTCGGTGGCTCAGCCTGTAATCCCAGCACTTTGGGAGGCCGAGGAGAGTGGATCGCCTGAGTCCATGGGTTCAAGACCCACCTGGGCAACTAGGCGAGACCTCATTTCTACAATAAATCAAATATTAGCCAGGCGTGGTAGCACATGCCTGTAGTTCCAGCTATTTGGTAGGCTGAGGCAGAAGGATCCCAGAGCCCAGTAGGTCGAGGCTGTGGTGGCCGGGAGTGTGCCACTGCACTCCAGTCTGGGCAACAGAGTGAGACTCCAACTAAAAAAAAGATATCTTTGCAATCTTGGAATAAACACAATAGTTTATCTGTGTATCTATCTATTCAATTTGTCAATATTTTATAGGAGAATTTTTTTTATTGAGACAGGATCTCACTCTGTTGCCTTGGCTAGAGTGCAGTGGCACGATCATAGCTCACTGTAACGTCAAACTCCTGGGCTTAAGAAATCCTCCCCCCTCAGCCATGCGCCACCATACCCAGATAATTGCTAATGTTTTTGTAGGGACTAGATCTCACTATGTTGCCCAGGCTAATCTCAAACTCCTGAGCTCAAGTGATCTCCCTCCTCAACTTCCCCAAGTACTGGGATTACAGGCATGAGCCACTGTGCCAAGCCCTTATATGAGAATTTTTAATCCATGTTTATGAGAAAGATTGGCCTGAGATTTTTCTTTCTCATAGTGTCCACATTTGTGCTGTATATAGAGTATATACTCCAAAAAAAAATGAATTGTGGAGTGTTCCCACATTTTTTACTGACACATAATAGTTGTACATATTTATGGGGCACATGTGATATTTTGATACATACACACAATATGTGATAATCAAATCAGGTGTTTAGGATGTTCATCACCTCAAACATTTATCATTTCTGTGTTAGGAACACTTCAAATATTCACTTCTAGCTTTTTAAAATATTGTATTTTTAAAAAATACAATAAAATATTAACTATAGTCACCCTATTGTGCTATTGAACACTAGAACTTCTTCCTTCTAATTGCATATTTATACCCATTAACCAAACTCTCTTCAATCTTTCCAACTCCTGCCACTCTTCTCAGCCTCCAGTAACTATCATTCTACTCTCTACCGCCATGAGATCAACTTTTTAGTTCCCACGTATGAGTAAGAACATACGATATTGTCTTACTGTCCTGGCTTATTTCACTTAATATGTTGACCCCTAGTTTCTTCCATGTTGCTGCAAATGACAAGATTTCATTCTTTCCAGGGCCAAATCGTATTTCATTGTATATATGCCACATTTTCTTTGTCCATTGCCATTGATGGGTACTTAAGTTGATTCCATATCTTGGCTATTGTAAATAGTGCTGCAGTAAACATGAGGGTACAGGTATCTTTTTGATACACTGATTTCCTTTAACTTAGATAAATATCCAGTAGTGGGATTGCTGGATTGTGTGGTAATTCTACTTTCGGTTTTTTGAGAAACTTCCACACTGTTTCCATACTGGCTGTACCACCAATAGTATATAAGAATTCCCTTTTCTCCACATCCTTGCCAGCATGTGTTTTTGTTTGTTTGTTTTACTTTTGATTCCAACTGGGGTGAGATGATACATCATTGTGGTTTTGATTTGCATTTCTCTAATAAATAGTGATGTTGAGCAGTTTTTCATATATCTGTTGGCCATTTGTAGGTCCTCTTTTGAGAAATGTCTTTACAGATCTTTGGCCCACTTTTTCATGGAATTATTTGGGGTTTTTTTGTTTTGTTTTGTTTTGTTGCTACTGAATTATTGAACCTTTGTATATTCGGGATATTAATTCCTTGCAAATATTACATTGCATATATTAAATACATTGCAAATATATATATATTTTTGAGTTGGAGTCTCACTCTGTCACCCAGACTAGAGTGCAGTGGCTGCTCCCGGTCATCGCAGCCTCGACCTGCTGGGTTCCGGCGATCCTTCCACCTCAGCCTTCCAAGTAGCCAGAATTACAGGTATGCGCTACCACACCCGGCTGATTTTTTGATTTATTGTAGAGATGAGGTCTCGCTGCCCAGGCAGGTCTCGAACCCGCGGGCTCAGGCCATCCACTCACCTCAGCCTCCCAAAGGCGTGGGATTACAGGCTGAGCCACCGAGCCCAGTTCACATTGTAAATATTTTCTCTCATTCTATAGGCTGTCTCTTTATGGCACAGATGCTTTATAGTTTAATATAGTCCTATTTATCACTATGTTGCCCAGGCTAATCTCAAACTCCTGAGATTATTTTAGTTTTTGCTACCTATGCTTTCAATGTCTTAGCCTGAATAAAATCTGTGACTGGATCAAAGTCCTGAAGCATTTTCTTGATGTTTTCTTCTAGTAGTTTAAAGTTTGAGGGTCTTACATTTAAGTCTTAGATTTTGAGTTGATTTTTTATATGGTAAATGATAGGGGTCTAGTTTCATTCTTTTGCATGTGGATATTCCACTTTCCCATGCATTCCACTTTCCCATGTATTAAAGAGATAGTACTTTCCCCAATGTGTGATCTTGGTGCCTTTATAAAAAATCAGTTGGTTCCAAATATGTGGATTTATTTCTGGGTTTTCTATTCTGTTCCATTGGTCTATGTGTCTGTTTTCATAAGTTACCAGGGTTTTTTTGGTGATTACAGTTTTGTGGTATATTTTGGAGTCAGTATAATCTCTAGCTTTGTTCTTTTTGCTTAGAATTGCTTTAGCTATTCAGGGTATTTTGAGGTTCCATACAAATTTTAAGATTGTTTTTTTCTATTTCTGTGAAGAATGACAGTCGAATTTTGATAAGGATTGCATTAAGTCTATACATTGCTTTGAGTAGTATGGGTACTTTTTTTTTTTTTTTTTTTTTTTTTTTTGAGTTGGAGTCTCACTCTGGCGCCCAGACTGGAGTGCAGTGGCTGCTCCCGGCCACCGCAGTCTCCACCTGCTGGGCTCCGGCGATCCTTCCGCCTCAGCCTTCCAAGTAGCTGGAACTACAGGCATGCGCTACCACGCCCGGCTGATTTTTTTTTTATTTATTGTAGAGATGAGGTCTTGCTGCCCAGGCGGGTCTCGAACCCGCGGGCTCAGGCAATCCACTCACCTCAGCCTCCCAAAGGCGCGGGATTACAGGCTGAGCCACCGAGCCCGGCAGTATGGGTACTTTAATGATATTAATTCTCCCAATCTATGAGCATTGGATTACTTTCCATTTGTTTGTGTCCTTATCAGTTTCTTTCATCAATTTATTTTAATTTTCCTTGTGGAGCTCTTTCATCTCCTTAAATTTATTCCTGGGAACTTGTGGGGGTTTTTTGTACCTATTGTAAATGGGATTGCTTTATTTCTTTTTCAGTTGATTTGTTGTTGGTATTTAGAAATACTACTGAGTTTTGCTTGTTGATCTTGTGTTCTGCAACTGTTCTGAATTCTTTTATCAGTTCCAAGATATTTTTGATAGAGTCATTAGCTTGTTCTATATATAAGATCATGTCACTCTGCAAACAGAATCAGTTTGACTTCCTCTTTTCCAACTTGGAAGCCTTTTATTTGTTTCTTTTGCCTGATTTCTCCACCTAACACTTTCAGTACTATATTGAATAAGAGTGGTGAAAGTGGATGTCTTTGTCTTGTTCTACTTCATAGAGGAAAGGCTTTCAGTTTTTCCCCATCAATATTATGTTAGTTGTGGGTTTGTAATATATAGTCTTTATTGTGTTGAGATATGCTCCTTCTATGCCTAATTTTTTGAGAATTTCTATATTGGAGAGATGTTCAATTTTACTAAATGCTTTTTCTGTATCTATTGGGTGATCGTATGGGTTTTTTCCTTCATTCTGTTGGTGTAAGGTATCAACTTACATGATCTATGTATGTTGAATAATTCTTGCATCCCTAGGATAAATTCCACATGGTCATGGTGTACTGTGTTTTTGATGTGCTGTTGAATTTGGTTTGCTAGTATTTTGTCAGGAATTTTTGCATCTAGGCTTATTTGGAATATTTAACTTTAGTTTTCATTTTTCATTATTAATAGCCTTAAAGGGAAAACTACCCAACTGTCCATTAATGGTAGGACTGGTATTAAGAACTGGTATTTTCATGAAATGGGATGTTACACAGCTGTGAATATAAGCTAAAAAGAGCAATGTGCAACAACATAGACACACCTTAGAAACACAGTGTTGAAAAGAGAAGCCAAATATTATAGAACAATGGATGATTATACATGTAAATTTCAAATACATGTAAAGTGAAATTATTTGCTTGGGGATATTTCCTTGGGAGGTAAACTATAGAGGAAAGCATTATAGTAAACACTATAAAAGTCAAGGTAGTGATTCATTATAGTAAACACTATAAAAGTCAAGATAGAGATAAGGAGGCATGTGGAGGGCTTTGGGGTGCTGGAAATGTTATTGTGACTTGGGGAGTGGTTACATGGGCGTTTTCTTTTAAACAGTTCATTAATATAATCTGTAAATTTCTGTCATGCATTTTTCTGTATGTTTTTTATTGCATAGTAAAAGTATTTTAAAATAAATAAACACACAATGATACAAGACTCATTGGGTATTTCTCTTGGATCTCTGGGTCCTGTCTTCATTTAACTAATTTGATTGATAAATATCACCACCAACAATTAACACACATACTGCTCAAAGATCCAGAGGAAAAACAGTCAAACTATGATGCATCAGATTTCTCATATCCTGCCCAAAGACTGTTGTTATCAAACACTTCAACCATACCTGGTGAAATCCTGGTGCAGAATCATTCGAAATACAGATAGTGCTGCCAGGCAGCGGGTGATGGGGTATTTGAAAAGCGTCTTGAAAGTGAAGAGAGAAGAAATATTATTTTACAGTTAAGATTAAAAATATCAACCAGTTATAATCTCCCCTCTAGGAAAGTCCATTTATTCATTTCTTAATTCTTCTAGTATGCATCTATTGAGCATGAGTTTCATAAGTGATATGTGCCAGGTGCTGTTGAAAGAATGCAGAAAGAGTGAAATAACATTCTATCTCCTATGGAGAATACATAATAATAGGGAGGATAAAGCAGGATTCAAATGATAAGGCAGGTTTGGTAGATGTCATAAGAGAGATTGGAAGGAAGTTCTGTAAGAACATAGCAGAAGGAAGTGTTCCTTCTTATTGTGTGGTCCAGGAAGCTTGGTGGAAGATGTACCATTTAGTCAGGAAATTAGCAAATGGATACAGTGTCTACAGGCAGAAAAAGAGGGAAGCTTTTGGACATGGAAGAAATAACAAGAAGCAAAGTCTCAGGAAGTGAAAAAACATTTCAGTCAAATCAAATAATATATCTTATTTAGATCCATTGGAGAGGAACAAGAACAAAATGTATGAAGATTGAAGTTAGTTGGAGCCAGATAATTTAGAGTATAAAATGTCTAGTGTTCATGATTATTTAATTAGAAGAGGGAGTCTTCTCAAGTATCAAGTCAGGGTGTAGCTACTCTAAGAGAGTGAGGAACCGTAAAGAGGTAAGAATGCAGGTTTGAGGATCAGCCTGGTCTACATTCATATCCTGTTACTTAATTTACAATTTTTTTTGCAATTCTTTTCTCTAATCTGTAAAATGAGAATATTGATGTAGTCTTTGTAGAAGCATGTGAGGTATAATGAGCACTTTAGGGAAAATCTGGTTGCATTCTCAGTCCCTCTCTTCCCGAACCCAATCAGCTTTTAATCTCTGGATTTGACCATTGTAATATCTCACATTTATGACCTCTTTTTAAGTATGCCTCTTCTCCCTGGCATACTGCTCCCATCCCAAAGGATGCCTTTTAATGTTCTGTAAGACTCACTCCCATGCCAGTTATGTATATGTGTGTAACCTCACCCCAGAATAGAGGGTTGGATTGATGACTTGGTAACAGACAATTGCCTTAGTCTGGATCACTCTGCCTTTAGTTGATCTGGCCTAGTCATCGGGGAATGAAGGATGTCAGTCCAGGAATGCTGTAGGTTCCATGTTTGACTCTGTGCATGTGAC
Source organism: Carlito syrichta (assembly GCF_000164805.1). Lineage (NCBI taxonomy): Eukaryota > Metazoa > Chordata > Mammalia > Primates > Tarsiidae > Carlito > Carlito syrichta. Next base: position 192,596 of record NW_007259450.1, read on the forward strand.
GAAGCAAGAGCAATTCTACACACAGAAAGAAGAGAGCACGTCTACAGAGAAAAGCAGATGAGACACCAAAGCTGCCTTGATTCCTGGCATCTTTCTGGTTCGTGTCTCAGATCCTTGTCAAGCTCAGCTACCTTTCTGCAGTATCATGAAATGTCCCAATGTTTCCCTCCCATATATTCCTTTTTCCATTAAGCTACACTGAAGTGGGTTTTTGTTAAAAAGAGCCAAGGGAACTCTGCTTATTAGGCAAGGATTAGAGATCATATGTATCCAGGGCATTTTTCACAGCTTGGTTCTAAGTTAGTACTCAGCAAGTGTGGGCTCTGGCTATTAATATTCAAATTTTGTTCTAACTCATCTTGGAGCTTTGTAGCTTTCAGTAGGAGTGTGGAGCAGAAAGCCGAGTTCTCTTGCAACAGTAATATGCATTTTCTTCAAACTTGCATTTTGATCTGATTCTGATACAACAGTGCTGATTCAATGCTCCACACTTTGAGAAGCCCAGAGCCAGGGTTATCTTATGTTCATGAGCTACTGTGCTTAAAACAATATTTCTCAGCAGGATTCAGCTTTGGACCTGGAAATGTATGTTTCTTCTGGGAGTGTTTTGATATTGGAAGGTTAGTCTTCTTACCTGTACCATGACCTTGGGGTCAAATTGAGACAGATGATGGATGAATACTGTAGAACCTGCCACCCATGCTTCAAGTAGGGACCCCAAGACAGCCAGAATCCAGCCTGAGTCCAACAGGCACCAGAAGACATCAAAAGTCTTCAGTTGCAATAATTTCCTGCTAATTCCAAAATGCAGTCACCTCAACTGTGTTATTATGGGATAGGGATATGATGAAGGGCTGAGGACTCTGTTCTCTGACTCTGTTCAGCTAGGGACCTACCCTGTTCTCTCAGTTCATGTGTTTTCAGCAGGACTTTAGGCCACCACCACCCCAGATCTTAAAGGTATACTTCCAAATCACATCGCTAATCACATGCAAATGAAACTGTTTCATTCATACTGTCTTCCTTGAAATGATTCTCTTCTGCTGTTCTATTTGTACCTAGAAGCATCATCACTGTCCAAACCAGATTCCTGGGAGTCAACCTTGACTTCTCTGATCTCCCATGTCTAGCCAAAAGATCCAGTCCACTCTCACCTGAAATCGCAACTGTGTTAACTTCTTTCATGTTTCTACCACCTGGTCTGGCCACTATCATCTTATACCTGGATTATTCCAAGAGCTTCTAGCTGGTCTTTGACAAATCCATTCTAACTTTCTCCAACCCAGTCTCCATCCTGCTGCTACAGTGACCTTTCAAAATACAAATCTGATCAGGTCTTTCTTTCACTAAAGAACTTTTGTTTTTCTAATAAGGTACAAATTCTATGTCAAGGCCCGCCAGACACTGTATAATCTAAATGCTGTTCCCGTTTCCAACTCTTACTATTGGCCCTTCAACCGACACCATGAGCACCAGCTATTCTCAAGTCTCTGCAGTTCCTTGAAAACCGCTTTCTATATGGTTTTTTCCTTGCACATACAGTTCAACCTGCCCAGAAAGCTCTCCTTTCTCTCACCTTCATCTCTCTAGGGGATTCGCTATTCTATTGTTATAATTGATACAAATACCCACTGCCTCCTGTTCTGGCAAACACATGAAGACTTCTCTGCCCCCTGTTCTGATTAATAAGTTAATAAGTTGGAAAATACTTAGAATTTTCTCTGTTCTGTAATTACCAGTTGGAGAGGAGAAGGAGAGGGGATGGAGAGGTTTGGTATAAAGTTGACTGAATGATTAACCCAAGGCCAGAGCTTCAGCTTCTATGTATTGTTTGTTCTGGGCAAGCAGCAACAGCTTGGCACACCTTCATTTCAGATATTTCCTTCCCTTGTAGTTTGCAGCCGGGAAACTCCAAGTCTGATTTGCCCATAATGGGGGAGAAGAGAGGCTCTGTCACCTCAGTCCACCCTGCTAGAATATCTTTCCCCACAAAGCTATAGAGCCATTGTCAGGAACGCAATGGCTTGTGTGGCTTGCAGAATGCCTTCTGTCTCCATCCACATTTCTTTCACATCTCCTTTGAAGATACTCAGGACCCAAATGTGTCCCTCTTGTTGTTCTGAAGCTTCTGTCAGCAAACATTTTAAATTCTCTGCCTCTACCTGTCAGACAACAAATGTCTCAATGAAAGACAGTGGAAGAAAGAAACAGGATGGAGTCACTGTTATTTCTTTACACACACACACACACACACACACACACACACACACACACACACACACACACGCTGCTCGCCCCAGACCTGGGATCCACAGGTGTCCTCTTTTCTACCTTGAAGGAAGGCAGGGATGTAAAGCAAGCCCATGGCTGTGTTTTGCCATTTTTGGGAAGCCTGTGGTCCCACTGGTGAAGAGGATAGCCATTGGGTCCATGGTCTTTGACTTAATACAGGTGTGGTCTGAGGATGCTGATCTGTAAAGGAATTCAAGAACAAACAAGGAAAGTTGTTTTTGCTGTTTGTTCCATCTTCTGGGGAAGCAAAATAAACCACATGAGGCATGGACAGAAAACTGGGACTTTGTAACACTGGAGGAAAAACTGTCTCTCCTGGTGTTAGGCATCCAACTGTATAAATGGGAAATTTGGATGAGTGGACTAGCTTTTTTTTTTTACTTAAAAAATTGGGAAAATAAAATGATTAAAAACTATTTTACAAACACTTAATTACACAACTCTGACTATGATCAAGGCAATGCTCTAAGTGATTTACAAATATAAACTCATTTAATTCTCTGAGCAATCCTAGGAATTGAGTACTATTCTAATCTTACCAATTTTTCAGAAAAATAAACTGAGGCTCAGAGAAGTTAGACAGCTTACCCAAAGATATACAGCTAGCAAATGGCAGAGCCAGAGTTCAAACACAGACTGAGCCATAGTTTTTACTCTTAATTATACTGCCAAGTCTCTTTAGTTGTTTTTTTGGTTTTATATAAACTAGTTTTATAGGAATTAAGTTCTGTTGTCTCAGTGATGGGGGTTGAAGAAGAGAGAGTGAGGGAGAATGAGAGTAAAAGAAATCTATATAATTCCTGCACACAATGTATGCCTCCAGTGGCATGAATTCGAGATGACAGATAGAATCTGTGGTTCCCTCAGTGTTCCTTGATTTTCAGGAGTTTCTCCTAGACGGAGGGGCTCTTGTGCCTAATATAATTGTAAATCCAAGTATTCTGTGGTAGTAAAAGAAACTGCAACAAATTCCAATGCTGGAGAAAGCACTGGCTCTGCTGTTCTTGCTAAGAAATGGTACATACTGATTTTGGGCAATTTGAGAGATTTTCAAGAATATTCTTTATTTTAAGCTGTTTCATTAAATTGTCTGATTTCAGAATCTAGTATAATATGTGACTGGGTTGTAATGTTTGTCTTTTGGGGTTCACATAAAGAACTTTTAAAAGCTCAGGAGTTACTCCAAGAAAACAAATCCCGCATGTGTAAATGTGAGACATGCCTGAAGGCTGAAGATCAGAGTTTTGGATGTAGAAGGATCTTTCTCAACTCCAACATTTCCTTAATTTTGGCTGCAAGGTGACTCTCAAGGCAGCTAGTCCCTGGGAGATGGAAAGTGTGTATTCCCAGAGCTGCCTGCCAGCCATGGCTAGACATTCCATTTTTCTTGAAATCTCAAGTTGCACCTTAAAAATTTTTTAACCTTCATTCAACTTCTTCATATATTATTTTATATAAAAGTAAGATTTTAGATTTCCCACCTATAAGAAATATGGATCACAATAACTCCCTGGCTTTACAAATCTCTTAGACACAGTCCCAGGTGTGAGTATAGTATAATGAGAGGAGCATAAAAGATGAGCTTCCTGTAAAAGGTTCAACTTTTGCAGATAAAGCAACTGAGAGCAAACAAAAGAGGGGAAGGAACTAGCCTAGAGTCATGCAAAAACTCAGTGACATCATTGGGAAGAGATGCTTCTTACCACAAACTGCTTGTCTCTCACCACTTGGGAGTACATGGCTTTCTCCTACCTGTCCCCAGAGACCATATTCATCAGGCCAAAAACTCACTTCACGAGTGATCGAAAGTCCAGCTACCCTTTGCGGCTGTGATCAGACACCAGGAGCTTGATTTTCACAGCAGGGCACTCAGAAGCCACAGAGTCCACCTCTGGGGCAAGAATATCTGTGGTCATGATGCTTTTGGCTTTAAACACTTGTAGTCGGTAGAGAATGTCCTTGGCATTTAACAGGGTTGCTCCTGGCATGAAGATAATCCCTGAGAATGAGAAAGGAACTGCTTGTTTGATTTCGTCTTCACAACCGTGGGCTTTAGATTGGGCTTGTCTGCATAGAAACTCTTAACATTTTACTATACATAGGATGGTCCAGAGACCAATAGTAGCACTGCTACCTAGGATTCAGGATCTCATACCCTGTGCCAAACCTACTGAATTGCTATCTGCATTTTAACAAGTTTTACAAGTGATTCCTATCCACATTAAAATTTGGAAAGAGAAATGTCATAACTACCAACTTGCTCAAGTGTTGAAACATTATAATTGATGATGGGACAAACCAACTTCGTACACCTCCTGAAGAGCTGCACTGAGGAAGACACAGTACTGCCCTAATAGTACTCTTTCCAAATATTTTTAGCACAAATATCATACTAATGGGTCAGAAATACAAATTTTAGGTACATTCTGCAAAACAACTGGCTTGGATCTTTTAAAAATGTCATTGCATGCAGAAAAGCCTAGGAGGTTATTCTACATGAAAGGAGACTGAGGAGATATGGCAACTAAATGTAACGCATTATTCTCAGTTGAGGTCTGGGTTTTTTAAAAGTTTTAAAGACATGAGAGTGGGAGACAGAGCACACTCAAATGTGGAAGAATGCTAGCAGTTAATGAATCTTTCGAAAAGTGAGAATGTCTGAGACTGCAAGAAAAGTGTGTGTGTGTGTGTGCGTGCATGTGTATATGTGTGTGTGTGGGAGAGAAAGAATATATGACATTGCACTTGAGAGTGTATTAATGTGAGAGTTTGAGGGAGAGAGTAAGAAAGAGTAAGATAATTTGTGAAGGAATGTGAGGAAGAGGAGACTATCAAGAAAAAAGAGAGTAAGCAGAAAAGAAAGCATTTGTCTCTAACTGAACAGTCATCCTCAGAAGCCATGCAGGCTTTCTCTGTAGTCCTAGTACAGGATCTGAGGCTAGACCTTCCAAGCTGCATTGATGCAAGTCTGGATAATATCCCCGGACCAACTGTCTCTAGCCCAGCTTTGAGATCCACTGGAAACTCCATGCATCACTGACCTGTTCGGATGCAGCCTACACTCACCATCCACCACTCAGGCACTCGGGGCAGAATCAAGGCCAGACCATCTCCTGGTTGAAGACCACAGGTGTGTGTGAAGACATTGGACACACTGTGAGTTAGGTCTGTCATCTCTCTAAAGCTCCACTTTACTTCATCCCCTTGGTTATTCACCCACCAAAAGGCTGGATTTTGACCTCTCTTGCCCTCCTGAACAAAATCACGCACCGTGTATTACTTCCTGCTTTAAAGGAAAAGGGCACTTATTTGACTAATCCACAGCCATAGTCACATTCCAGTGTGAGCATAGCTCAGGACTGAGATTTCATTTAAAACATTTATAGAGTCAGGAGAAATTGGAGAATGAGGTGAGATCCAGCAAACTTCTTCTGGCCTACTGTAGAGTATAAATAGCCTTTACATTGTCTACTGAACATTTAAATCTCCATTTTGCCCTGTGTCCGCATTATTCCCATATGGACAATGGGTTTTGATCCTCAGATTTCTCACCTATAAAGCGGGGACAACAATGCCACCTAGAATGTAGTATAATTTCAATTAGCAAAGCACATACAGTACCTGGTACATAGTAAGTGCTCAATGAATATTACTATTGTCATACCAAAATAAAATAAAAGTGTCTATTTAATTGATGAGTATATTAATTTTTAAAAAACAGAGATACTTCTAGAGATGAGGATCGCAGCATAGCATACTAGGAAGTCCCACACCCCTTTTTCCCCACATCAACTTCAAATAAACAACAACAGATAGTCTAAAATAGTTTTGTGTATGTGTGTGAGTTCTAGAAATAAGTCAAGTGTCTGTACCAACCCCCCAAAAAAATCTCAAACATGAAAAAGCAATAATTAAAATGCTAGGACATTTTTAATGTATTGGTTCCCCTTGCCACATACCCTTCCTGATGTGCTGCAGTACAGTGGCTCATTTCTTGGGACAGAAAGAAAAGAGTGGAACTTGTTTGCAATATTTTGGTTTGTCCAGGGGCTGCCTGAGAAACTGATTTCTGTCTTGTATGACTTGGAGGTCAGATGCGAACAGTGGCATAGTTTGAATATCAAGTTGAGGTCTATAAAAGCAGTGACCACAGTGTGGGAAACCTGAGACCCGTGGCACCTAAGCACAACAAACTATAGGAAGAGGAACCCAATTTACCATCTAAGGCCTCGAGAAGAAGCAGGGATGAGACTTTTAGAGAATCAAGACATTTAAAGACAGCCATGTATATGAGAAAATTGAGGCACAGGGAGGGATACACACACAGGTCAGAGAAAGAAAAATGCTAGAAAAGGCCTAAGAAGATCTTACATCCTTACTGGGAGGATTGGTGAAGGTCTTCCAATACATGGAACCAGTCTGAGAGAAGTGGCTGTTTTTTTGTTTTTGTTGTTGTTTTTCCTCACATACCTGATTTCCAACAAAAGATCACAAGGCAAAAAAAAAAAAAAATATGCCCTAATCAGGAGATGAAAATAAATCTTCAGAAACCAACCATAAAGAAACAGAGGCTTCAGTTATTGGAAAAATATTTTTGAACAACTGCCTTAAATATGCTCAAAGAGCTAAAGAACAACACAAACACAGGCTAAAATAAAATCAGAAAAACTATATATGAACAAAATAATATAAACAATGAGCATTTTAAAAAAGAAACTAAGAAATTTTGGAGCTGAAAAATATAACAACTGAATAGAAAATTCACTAGAGGGGTTCAATAGCAGATTCAAACAGGTAGAAGAAAGAATCAGTAAACTTGAAGACATGTCATTAGCAATTATTGAATTGGAGGCATAGATAGAAAAATATTTAAGAAAAGTAAACAGAGCTCAAGGAACTTATGGGACACTATGAAAAAGACAAACATGTTTTGGCATTTGTAGAAGGGGAAGACAGAGAAAGAAAGGGTCATAGAGCTTATTGGAAAAAGAAATGGTCCAAACTTCCTAAATTTGAGAAAAGACATGGATATACAAATTTAAAAATCTCAATAGAAAAAATGTCTTAGCAGGAGATGGGGCAAGATGGCGACGGCATAGGTGAACTGGTGAGATTCTCTGAACGTGAGTTCCCAAAAAGGCTATTACTTTGCTACCCCCATCCCCCAGCCCACCACCAACCGTGCTGGGGTCAGGCCCGGGAACTTCAGTCCCACACAAGGCCAGATATTGCGCCCCCCCCACTGCTGCCGTTCTACTCGTGTGTGGAAGTCTCCGGTCCCAGCCCCCTCCAGATCCCTCCCCGGCTGCATTGTCTCCAGCCCGGGCACCCGGCACCAAGCCACCGGTCACACAGGGAGGCTCTGAGCGCCCGCCCCTCAGAGACGCCGGTTCCATTTCTGGCTGAAGTACTCTGTAGGGTCCCAGCGCCACTCTCGCCGCTTACAGCCTGCCCTTTGGAACTTTGGAGCTCTGGAACTCCGGGTCCACCCTGGCTGAGGCACTCAGCGTGAGACCCCAAACCAGAGGACCCAGACAAGTGGAGAAAAACAGATCTGCTTAAACTGCCTTGCCATTCTCCAGGCAGAGACTTCCATTGCCCTGCCCACCTATCAACAAACTTTACCTCATTTTCTAAGGCCAGGTATTGCAGCGTGTGGGGAAGTTTTGGGTCCCTGCTCCCTCCAGCTCTCTCCCCCGG
>NW_007259450.1:201290-202810 GCF_000164805.1 Carlito syrichta
AACGTCTGTTGTTTACCTTCTGATCTACACTGTTTCTCGATTTTATTGACCTGTGTCTGTGTAGCTATCAGTACTCCTTAGGGAATCTTTCTTACGTGTCTTTCTTCACTTCTTCCCAATCCTGTGACTGTTTTTCACCTGATAGCTGGTATTTATATCTGTTATCCCTCTCGCACTTCTCTCTTTCACTTATTTTGACTTATGATTTTATCATTGTAACTGTTAGTTTAGATCACGTTTGTTGTTTACCTTCTGACTTACACTGTTTCTAGATTTTATTGCCCTGTCTCTGTGTTGCTATCAGTACTCTTTAGTACTGTGTAGCTATCAGTACTCTTTCTTATGTGTCTTTCTTCACCTCTTCCCAGCCCTGTGTCTCGTTCTCACCTGATAGTTGGTATGTATATCTGTTTTCTCTCTCACGCTTCTCTCTTTCTAACTCCCTATTGACCCCCACTTCCTCCATTATTTTCCTCTTCTATATGCCCCCTTTTTAAATCTAGGGACCAAGACTGCATACTGCTGAATAGACAGACTGTAAAGCAGAGGGAAAAGTGAACAAAGCCAGAAGACCCTCATAAGGAAGAACAGGTCATTGCAGAAGAGAAATAAAAGCAACCCCACCTTCCCTCAAAAACATAATTGAAGAGGGGGAGGGAAAGGGGGAGAGGGAGAAAAATCTAAAGAAATGAAGAAAAACCAAAAGAAAAGTATGGGTCTCTCCCAGATGCCTGGGAGAGCAGACACTGAGAAAACTGACTTTGGAATACAAACGATGAAAAGTCCCCAGAATGAAGGGTCTCAAAATGCAAATGTAGATATCAAAACAATAATGGAGAGATTAAAAAGAATTGAGGAGACACAAGAAGAAACTAGGAAGGAGCTGATATCTGAAATAACAGTAATAAAGAATACTGTGAATGAAATAAATGACAAATTGATAAGCATGGAAAGCAGAATTACCCAAGCAGAAGAAAGAATCTCAGAGCTTGAGGACCAAAATATAGAAATAACTCAAACTTGTAAAAACACAGAAAATAAGCTAAAAAAGACAGAACAAAACCTTCAAGAGATGAGTGACTACCTCAAGAGGCCTAACCTAAGAATAATCGGACTCCCTGAGGCAGAAAGAGAAACAGAGACCACATTGGAACAAACTTTCCACGAGATCATTCAAGAAAGTTTCCCTTATCTAATCAGTGATACAAAAATTCAAACACAAGAGATTCAGAGAACCCCCGCAAGACAACAAATGAGAAGACCAACTCCTAGACACATAATAATTCACCTAAATAAAGTAGGCACAAAAGGAAAAATACTAAAGGCAGCAAGAGAAAAAGGCCAGATCACCCACCATGGAATACCAATCAGAATAGCAGCAGATTTATCTGCAGAAACCCTGCAGGCCAGGAGAGCTTGGAGCCCTATCTTCAAAGTCCTAAAGGATAAACAATTTCAACCAAGAATAACCTACCCAGCCAAGCTAAGCTTCATCAGTGAGGAAGAATTAAATCTTTCCC
>NW_007259451.1:0-36321 GCF_000164805.1 Carlito syrichta
AGGATCCCTCAAGGCCAGGACTTCTCAGCCCTTGGCAGTTAAATCAGAATCTCTAGGGAGAAGAGTCTGGCATGTCTAGTTGTTTTTTAAAAAAAACCTCAAGGGATTCTCAAGTGTTAACACAGGTTAACTCTACTGCTCTAGGCCATTTAGGTTCCTGAATTTCTGTTTTTCCTTACTTCCCTGAAAGTTTTACAACTAAATAGGTCAAGGACATTAGTTCCTTAACAGGGAAAGAATAAAAAAATCAAGGAAAAGATTCTAACAAAGGAAGGAGCGGACAGGACAAATGAGATAGGAGTGGAAGAAGCACTTCGGAGCAGCATAACGCCTTTGAGAACAGGTGCGAGCCCACTGACTCTGCAAGAAGACTTTTTAGGGGATGCTGGTAGAGGACTAGAAAATGCACACACCATCAGTTGTGAACTGAAAAATCTAAAGCCTTTCCTTTCAGCCTTTGCATAGTATTCCTCTCCTCGGGTGCCAGTGCGACAGGAATGTGATTGGTAGTTAGTTATACTTGCTTGACTGTTCCTGGCATTAAACATATAGGTGCAGAGGTACTTAAGTCTCAGCATGGTCTTCATTTAGCAAAAGCGTTAAGGAGTCACTAGTTTTTAAGCACAGAATTAACAACAATTCGTTGAGTCAGCATTTACTAAACTCTTATTGTGCACCAAGCATTTTCTAGGTACTGATAGCAAACAAAGCAAAGTACCCATTGTAATAGAGCTTACATTCCAGGGGAGAAACAGAGAACATAAAGAAAGCATATATAGTGGAGTGAAAAGAATAAAGAGTGAAGGCAGGTGTACTGGTTTATATTAAAATTGTTGGGAAATACTCTTTGATAAGGAAGTAAGAGGGTGAATCATGCTGATATCCGAGGAAAGAGCATCTGGGGCAGAAAAATAGTAAATACATAGTTCCTGGGTGGGAGCATGCCTGGCGTGTTCAGCCAACAGCGAGGAGACTGACTTGACTGCAGCAGAGTGACCTGGGTTAGGGAATAGGGCCAGATTCCATGGACCAGGGCAAAGATACCGGATTTTACAAATGAATGAGACAAGAAGCTTCTTGGAGGATTCTCAGAACAAGAGTGATATGATCTGACCTACGTTTTCTTAAAGAATGACTCCAGTTGCTATGTGGAAAATGCACTACTGAGGAGCAAGGCCTGAATCAGGGAGGCCAGCTGTGGAGTGATTGAGCAGCCCCGGAGCAGGGGACTGTGGCCTCCATATGACTGTAGCTGGTAGAGGAAGTGAGAAGTAGTTGGATTTTTGATATATTTTGTAGCATTTGTTGATGGGTAGGATATCTGGTATGAGAAAAATGAAGGAATCAAAGATGAAGACAAAGTTTATAACGTGAGAAACTGAAAGACTGGAGCTGCCTTTTGCTGAGCAGGTTCCATAAATAAGCAAGAATTTTGTTTCAGAGGGCTCATTTTGGTATGCCAGAGCAGAGAGATGTCAAGAAGGCAGTTGATACATGAGACTGGCATTCAAGGGAAGAATTAGCGCAGGTGATATAAATTTGGGAGTTATTATATAGAAATGCCCCTATACTCAAGAATGTCTCTACTTAAATGCAAATCAAAACTACAGTGCGATACCACCTTACTCCAGTAAAGATGGCCATCATTAATAAATCAAAAAAACAACAGATGCTGGCACCGGTGCAGAGAAAAGGGAACACTTCTACACTGTTAGTGGGAATGCAGGCTAGTTCAACCTTTAAGGAAAGCAGTGTAGAAATTCCAAAAAGAAGTAAAAACTGGCCTTCCATACAATCAAGCCATCCTTCTCCTGGGCATATACCCAGAGGAACATAAATCATTGTACAAAAAAGATCCCTGCACACGCATATTTATAACTACACTATGCACAAAAGCAAAAACATGGAACCAACCCTACTGCCCGTCAAAAGTGGACTGGATAAAGAAAATGTGGTACATATACACTCTGGAGTATTACACAGCCAAAAAGAAGAACAAAATCATGGACTTCACAGGAAATTGGATGGAGGTGGAGACCATCATACTTAGTGATCTATCACAGAAACAATGAACTGAATACCGCATGTTCTCACTCATAGTGGAACCTGAACTTTAATCACAGTAGCACAAAGCAGGGTTCAGCAGTCTCTGGGCACTAGCAGAGGAGGAAGTGTGGGAGAAGGATACACAATAACACAAAGGGTACCTGCTCCCAAGCCAGGGAAAGTGAAGGCCAGTTGGATACCCAGACTTTACCTGCATGCAGTCTACTTATGTAGTTTACCCTTACTTGTACTTCACATCTCTACAAGAAAATGAAATTTTAAAAAAAAGAATCTCTCTACTTAGTAAGCTATTAAAATGCCCCCATTTGTGTGTGTGTGTGTGTGTATGTGTGTGTGTGTATGTGTATGTGTGTGTATGTCAGAATCTCACTCCATCATCCAGGTTGGAGTGCAGTGGCATGCTCACAACCACCACAGCCTCCACCTGCTGGGCTCAGGTGATCCTTCTACCTCAAGCCTTCCAAGTAGCTGGAACTACAGGCGTGCGCTACTGTGCCCAGCTTATTTTTTGATTTATTGTAGAGATGAGGTCTCACCAAGTTGCCCAGGATGGTCTTGAACCCCTGAGCTCAGGCAGTCCTCTCGCCTCAGTCTCCCAAAGTGCTAGGATTACAGGCCTGAGCCACTGCTCCTGGCCTAAAATGCCCCTTTTTAAATACGACCTACTTACCTTGAATGATTGAACTCTTTCGTGACAACTGCTTTTATATCTCACAAAGCATGCCTCACGAAGATTTTTAATGTTACATAAGGTTATTTTTCCTTTTTTCTTTTTTCAGAACTTAAACCACGTGGAGTAGCAGTCAATTTGATTCCAGGGTTACCAGCATATATCCTGTTTATGTGCGTTCGACATGCTGACTATCTGAATGATGATCAGAAAGTGAGGTCATTGCTCACATCAACAATTAACAGCATCAAAAAAGTGTTGAAGGTCAGTTTATGTTTACCAGAATTCTCATCATGAATGTTAACAATGCCCAAATCTGCACAGAGATCCCTTTCCTTCCTTAGACTTTAGCTAAATTGCCTGTTATGAACTTCCCAGGCTTAAGTGGAAACGTCCACTGAGGAAACATTCACGGGGAAGAATGTTTCTATGTGTCTATGTACCTTCTCTCAAAACAGGGATCAAGTTGAACAGTAATCAAAACTAACTTGATATAGTTGCATTTAACTGTGAAGTAAATTAAGCTTCTTTATGGACAGAAATTGTTTGCTTTGAGGTTTTACTTGGAACTAAGTTAAAAATATTTAGTAGAGCCCACATACTTAGGGAACGTGATACTGAAGTTAAAATAGATTTTAAATGACTTCAGTAATATGGCTTATTCATATAAAAAGACATCTGATAGAACATTAAATTTTTTTTTCCTCTTATTCTCCAACTCACCCCATAATTTTCCCTGTTACCTAAAATGCCTGGTTCCATGTGAAAAGCAACACACAGATGCTAGTCAGAGAAGAAAGACTTGGAAAAGAGCAAAATTATATAAGCAAGCAGAAAGCCTACATAACTCAGTAGTCACTGAGTCACCTTGCATAATCCTCCTCCTGACTCTTTAGAGAAACAATGAACATCATATTTAGTTTTAAATGAAGTGTTTCTGTGAGGAGCTAAGATAATGTGCTCCAGGTATTTTGCTTTGTGATTATCAAATTTAATGGGAATTTTTAGGATAGAGGTAAATGGATAATTAACATGTCCAGTGGACTCTCTTAAATCTAAGATGTCTTTCATGAACTTTTTTTTTTGAGTCAGGATCTCACTCTGTTGCCCAGGTTGGAGTGCAGTGGCACAATCACAGCACTGCAACCTCAACATCCTGGGCTCAAGCGATCCTTCCACCTCAGCCTCTTGAGTAGCTAGAACTAAAGGCATGAACCAGCATGTCCAGATAATTTTTTTTTTTTTAATTTTTGTAGAGACGAGGTCTCACTATGTTACTTAGGCTTATCTTGAACTTTCCACTTCAGTCTTCCAAAGTGCTGGGATTGTAGGTGTGAGCCTCCACACCCAGCTCTTCTGTGAACTTTTGAAAAACTGTAGTAAAACATACAGAATATAAAATTTACCATTTTAACCATTAAGTGTACGGTTATATGGCATTATGTATATTCACATTGTTACATCATCACCATTTATCTCCAAAACCTTTAAATCCCCCCCAATTGAAATGCTAAGCTATTAAATGCTGACTTCTCATTCCTCCCTCCCTAAGCCCCTGGTAGTAAACTTGTGACAAACACTGGTTCTCTGTCTATCCCTACTGTGCAGATATTCTATGTTGTTATATTCTACAGTGATTACTAAAGCATGTAGTTTCTGATGATTTGACATTTAAAAGGTGATGACTGTCTTCCAAATATAATTCATTTTATTTTTAATATACTGATATGATGTTGCACTTTGATAGACTACAAATTTTGCTTTAATCAACTCCCACAAATACAAAACAAATCACAAAATTCTCTCCCTCTCATATAAATTAGAAGAAGATATGTATCAATTGACTTATTATTGTACCAAAATGTCCAAAGATTTTATGAAGGAGTGGGTTTAGAACATAACACTCTTTTAATGCCATTTAAAATTAATGTGCATTTGTCTCACTTCCCAGTTTTGAATTGAAGTATATTTGTCTTGCCTCCCTGTTCTGATTTTAGCAACTGGTTTTGTGCCGTGGGCACTAAAAGTAGCATAAGTAGCCAAAAATATAGAGAGAATCCATATAGTTTTTAGCTTACAGATCATTTTTATTTAATAAATCAAAAACTACAAATAGCTTTAAGTTCACCTTAATTGTTTTCTCTATGATATAGAACATAAACTAACATTGATTTATTAATTTAACCAAATAGATTTTGTTCATTACAAAAATATTACTTTGGCAAACTCAATATAGTAATTTTTTGAGTAAAGAGGTGGCATTCAGTTTTAATTTTTTTTAATTCCCAAATATGTAAATGTCCTTTTATTTTGAAGTAATATGGACTATCTCATTTTTATGAGAACAGAGGACACGCTTAGTGCTCATACTGCAAGCAATTGTATCTGTAGAATTAATTTCAAAGTGGCTTACCGAAAGCTGGAACCATAATGACAAAAAATGCTGAATTATTTCCAGAATGAGGTCCTCTCTTTAAGTTTTAATCAACTTTGTCTGGTAATCAGCTCCTTGGTATAGGTTCAGTTGCAAACATCTGACCGAAGCTATTCCAAGGATCTCTGGAGGTTGACTGTCTCCCAATCTGTATTCATTGTCTTTGTCAGCTAAGCTCAGAGCCTCCACTAGGAACAGTTGTAATCCAGATTTTGGAAGGGGTAGTTATTTTTAGCCAAATCTATGCTTAAGCCATAGGATGATTTTCTGTGTTTGGGAATGCCATAAAATTGTATTTACTTTCTGCAATCCTCCTAAAACTGGAAAGCTGTGTAGCTAGGTCTTTCAGGTATTTACTTAGTAGTAAAGTCAGGACCTTAACTCAGTTATTCTGTCTCAGCTAAAAAGACTAAGTGAGGTTTGATATCCTTCAGGACTTTTTTTCTTGAATTCTCTTAAGGAAAATATTCTCCACAATTTAAGAGCTTTAATTTGTTTTGTATTTGCTTAAAAAGATAAATTTTATTTATGCAGAAAGTGATCTTATGAGAAATCCATCATTTTCTATGATGTGTCCTGCTCGTAGTACACTTTTACTACATAAAGCCACTACTAAGAAACCAAAGGCAGGTATTCTCATACTGCTTCTAAGAACCCAAGTTTTGTTGTGATACATTAGTAGAATTACTGGAATATATGATACCATGCAGGAAAAAAAATGAGCTTCTAAGATCATTTAATTCTTGGCTCCTGTCCTGGGTAAAATATTTTCAGTTTTCCCATACTGAAAGGTTTTTTGAGAAAAGCAGCAAACATTGATATTTCTATTCTTCCCATATCCTGTTCATCCAAATGGTTTAGTTTACAAATACACAGTGGTCCTGAGTATGTCCACATTCAGCCCCTGGGAAGCATTCTGAGCCCCAGCGTCTTTTTCAGGCACAATGAGTTTCTCTCTTCTCCCTGAACTGTGGCCCAGTCCTGGCAAAAGGCCAACCAGCTTTGCCCTGGCTGTGCTGTTCAGTGCAGGACTCCCTTCAGCCTGTATCCATTTCACACCTCAGAAATTTTATCTTCCTGTTGACAAGATTTTTAATCTAATCTGGTTTTCAGTGCTTCAAACTTTTTCATATTCTTTATTATAGTATTAATTATTCTCCTTTGTGCTTTTCTAATTTTCTTCATTAACCCCAAGGAAAGTTGATTTGGGCTAGCTGTGTCTTGGTGAATTTTTTCTGCTTAAAGGTACAGCTAAATTAACATCAACTTAATTTTCTGTGGCAAGAAAATGAATGCCAAGAAGTAACAACCAACCAATGAACCTGGTGGCTAAAATTCTGCTAGCAATGATGTAAGACCTTACAATTGCAATGTGATTTATTTTTGTAACTGTTTATAATGGTAACTGAAAGAAGTGGGCCTTCTGGTATCTGTTCACTTTTACTCAGGTTATTATTTCCCTAAGGAAAATGCAAACTTAGACTTATTCTCTCTTTCAGAAAAGAGGTGATGATTTTGAGACCGTCTCCTTCTGGCTCTCTAACACATGCCGATTTCTGCACTGCTTGAAGCAGTACAGTGGAGAAGAGGTGAGAAGACTTTGATTACAAAACCAACATGCCATACTTTCCCTGACCTTTTTAAGAAATATTTTAAAAGCAGAAAATGTTTAACCATTTGTTAATTTAGAAACCCACATTCAGATGTGGCTTAGAAGTTCATTGCTTTGTTTGATGTCCTTATCTACAAAATAGTGAATTGGAGTGTAACATAGTTTCTTCCCTCTGAAAGTTTATGAGAAAGCACAGCAAAAATAAAACAAGCATCAACCAATGGACAGTTACCAGAAATGAAACTTTTTGTCACTATGTTGAAGATGGCATTTTAAGAACTAATATCAAATACTGAACTATTTAAAGAAAGTATTCAATTTTGGCTTGCCATAGTACATTAAAGGCAATCAAAGATAAGACACGATCAAAGATCATGTTGCTTTTGATTTGCCCCCAAAAAAGCTGTCTTGCTTTTGTTTGTAGGGATGTGTTTATTAGTTGTTTGATAGGCTTCAACATACTTTAAAATTTTGTAGAATACTGTTTATTAAGGGCTGCTTAATATGTATCAGAAAGCACTTACTGTACACAATGTTATTTATGTTATTTAATTCTTATAGCATCTCTATGAAGTAGGAATTATGGCTCAGTTTTACACATGAAGAAACTGAACCTTCCTGAGGCTCACCGATTTGCCCAAGTCCTCTTGAGTGTAAGGAGCAGAGCTGGAATCCTAGGTCTGCCCACCTTTGAGGGCTTGTGGCCCTAACCATCTGTCCCCCATGCTTCCCCATTGCCTGGAGGGCAGCAAAGAAGCTGATCGGCAGCACTTGCTGAGCATCCAGAGGCAGAGGTCTGTCCTGGCAAATGATGGAAAGTACAAAGATGAGCAAGACATGATCCCTGAGGAGGTGGGACTGACAGACCAGAATCCCACAGAGGGGTCATTGACTAGATCCTGTCAGTCCCCACTTTTAGACCGAGTCATTAGGTAGGTTATAGGGAGACAGATGCCTGGCTGCAGGCAGACTCCATTAAGTAAGCATTTGCCTTTATCAGACAGAGTCAGGGAAGTAGCAGGTTGAAATGCAACATGACTGAAAAGAGCACCTGCTATTCAGTTAGCTTTCCATTTCAACAGATACCCCGAAAGATTCCATTCTGAGTTCTGACAGAAAAATCATGGTGTGGATACCATGAAGTACAGTAATGGTAATTTTTTATGTATTCACCAGTCTCTGTAGAAATTGGTCTATTTCAAGAAGATTGCATATGCCCTTTGGGTGTAATATTTATGAATAGGACTGTATTTAATGAAGTGAAGTTAAGAAATTAGTACTTTGGAAAATTTAGGGTTTGGCGGTAAACCTGCTGTTTCATAAGGGAAACACTCATTCATTTTTTAAGTTAAGTTTCCCACCTTGTTTCATTGACATTGCTATTAAAAAGACTTAACTGCTAGGTTGCCAAGTTTAGATATTCAAAAGCTGGTATGAAGTGGAGGAGTGATATGATGGAAGCAAACAAACACATACCTGTATTTGAGAATAACTATCCTGGCATTCTTGTGTGGGAAACTCCTTGAGGAAAAAAGAGCATGCTGATCAAACTGATCATTAAACAGACAGAAGAGACATTTTACTTCATGTGTGTCATTAACTTTGCATTATGACTCTAGGGCTTTATGAAGCACAACACATCTCGCCAGAATGAGCACTGCCTCACCAATTTTGACCTGGCTGAGTATCGGCAGGTGCTGAGTGACTTGGCCATTCAGATCTACCAGCAGCTCGTGCGGGTGTTAGAGAACATCCTTCAGCCAATGATCGGTAAGGCCAAGGTACCACTGAACATCACAGCCTGTCATACGTGCCCGTTAATAGGTGACCACCAGTGGCACATGTTCCAGGGCATGTATTCATATGGAGAACATAAAATAATGAGATATAGGCCTAAAACTAGCTGAATAATTTAAGAAACCCAGCCATGGTTAACTGATGTGTCATACTCACTGCTTCCATGTGATTGAGACAGCAGTATCTGGTTTCCCTCTGCAGTGTGTAATGCCTCCCTTAAGACTGGGTTACGCCTTATACCCAGCAGTAGATCTCATACTTTGTCTGGTTTTCTAAAACACTTTAAATTTTGGACTATAACACTACTACACAGGACTTCCTAGGGGCCCATGTAGAACCAAGGAGACTGGAGGGCTTGCGCTTGGTCCAGTAGGCCACAGTGAGATAGCTGGGAAGGTGCTGGAGCAACAGCAACAGGTCTCACAGGCTTATCTCAAACACTCCATGCTGAGCTGAACATCTCATGCCCCCTATGGACTTAGACAAAGCAACTTGGTTTAAAGCAGTAGTTTTTCATTGGTTAAGTGACTGAGGAGTGTGTATATGTGTTTCTGTTTTCATGTGTTCAGCCACATGTGTGATTCCATGTATCTCTTTGTATGTATGCACCCATTCTGGGTATTTATTTATATACTATATAGTGATACCCATATTCCTGGGAAATGTGTAGCATGTATGAATAGAATTGGGAGGCATGTACAAATTGAAAACTGATAATTTTGAATACATTAAATTTTTTTAAAATTTAAGTTACCAAACACTATTATCTGCAGGCATATTATCAACAGACTCTTTTGTTTGTTTAAGACAAGGTCTTACTTTGTTGCCCAGGCTGGTGTACAGTAGTGCAATCATAGCTCACTGCAACTTCAAACTCCTGGGCTCAGGCAAACCTCCCACCTTAGACTTCTGAGTTGCTGGGACTATAGGCACGTGCCACCATGCCCAGCTAATTTTTTTGTATTTTTGTAGAGCTAGGATCTCACTATGTTGCCTAAGCTGGTCCCATACTCCTGAGCCCAAGCAACCATCCCATCTTGGCCTCCCAAAGTAGTGGAATTATGGACATGAGCCACCGTGCTTGGCCTATCAGCAGGCTCTTGAAGCTACTACCAGCTGTCTTCTCTTTCCACACCATGTGTTTGCCACACTTCTATAACTTCTAAGGGCTCCTAGTACTCCATTTGCTTTCACAGGCACACAGTCCACCAACTAGAGACAAAAGAGGCTGAGGAAGCCTTGGGAGATGGCAGTGTTTCCTTCAGTTGTCCTCTAAAGGGTCATGAGTTTAAGGCACACTAGGTCAGCTGAAATGCAAGAGGTAACACAAGACACAAAGAAGGTCAGCTTTGGCCAATCTTTCTTCTCTTTTGCCTGTTTTTTATTAGATAAACAAGACCTCTAAGATATCTCACTCTAAATCATCCCTGTCTCCCAGCCATTTAATAGCAACAACAAGTGCTCAGAGTCAGTATGAGGATCTGGGAAATCAGAGTTTAGTACAACGAAGTATAAAAATGAACCCAGCATGGCCTTTGCTCTCAAGGGCCTCTCAGTCAGGGCACGGGTATCTCAAGACATTTTAGGGGAGGCATAAGTCAAATGCTATGAGAGCATAATAGGGGAGCAGCAGTGACACAGATGAGAAGACTAAGTCCTGGGAGACTGAGGCTAGCCCAAGACTGCTATTATGGAAAGCCCAGGACAAGGAAGGGCTCAGCTCTCTAGTCCCACACTACTGCCCTCTCCCAGGTCTCCTCCAAGACTATTGTCAATGTCCTGCCTTTCTTCCTATATTGCCTGTGAAACTCAAATACCATGAAGAATGTTTATCTTAACCTTAACTGCTACCTCTCTCAAAAGCCCACCCAAGAGACCATACACCTGTGTTATCACAAGGTTCTTACTTCTTATTTTAGGAAATACAACATTAAGATTACTTAATTTCATGGGAAATTTTTGCATTTAAGATTATTCCTTCATAAAAGTTTAAAACCCAGAAGCCATTTTTTGGTGAAATTTCTTCTCTATTTTGATCCACAAATCGTTTTCCTAAGTTGAATGTACACGTGTTGAAGCCCATGCATGTGCATGCAGGTGTACACATGAAACAGTTTCCTTCAAATCTTCTCCTCTAACAATTGAAATCTTCCAACAGTCTCGGGCATGCTAGAGCATGAAACGATCCAGGGTGTGTCCGGGGTGAAGCCCACAGGGCTGAGAAAGCGAACCTCCAGTATTGCCGATGAGGGCACCTACACGCTGGATTCCATCCTCCGGCAGCTCAACTCCTTCCACTCAGTCATGTGTCAGCATGGCATGGACCCAGAACTGATCAAGCAGGTGGTCAAGCAGATGTTCTACATCGTGGGGGCCATCACCCTGAACAACCTCCTCTTGCGGAAGGACATGTGCTCCTGGAGTAAAGGCATGCAGATCAGGTGAGCAAATGCCAGCACCTGTGACAGCCTCTTCTTACTGCCCAGCTGGCCTGGCAGGGGTGGGAACTGGTGGCTTATCTGCGGTTTATGCATCTGACGTCTGGTGCCCTGGACCCCAGCAGCAGTGGAGGAACTGGCACAGAGCCACTTCCTCTTGCCTGGCTGGACTTCCCAGGTCTCCTCACTGCTCCTCATCTGTGCCTTGCCAGCAGGCTCATCACATTCTCGACAGGAAACCATCCTCCACTGCAAAGCAAACTTGAGGGAGTGAAGGGATGACACTTCCTCACCTTTTGTGTGTGTTTAAATTATTCTATAAGAAAATGTTAAAGTATAATCAAGATTTATAATGTTTGCTCTTAGAAATATACTTTGACAAAATACCTTTTTGTACCTACAGCAACAAGAACAGGTCTAATAGATCTTTTAACACCTGAAATATATCCCCTCTATATTTTAAGAAAAGCTACACTTAATTGTATGCCACACTGCGTTTCACATAACCTCATCATTGTAATAGAATTGATTCTTTTTTGCAAATATTTATTTTAAAACAGCTAAAATATTCACCAAGATGGGGGACAAAGGAGTTTTCCTACAAAAGTCTTTAGTTTCCCAATCTCAGGAAACCTTAGTGTTCCTCTCAAATTTTCCATCTGACCTATATCCAATTGTAGTTAATGGTGAAAAGATAATGCCTTCCCTCTACAAGCTTTCCCCATACATGTGAAGGCACCTGCCATAATATCATAAGAGCTCCTATTTGCCCGATTACTGAGTTCTGATTGTGTCTCCAGTCTTAGAACCACTGTTACTTGCTTGGCCACCTCATGAAACCTCAGCATCTTTGTAGTTTCTTTGTCTCTCCTTATTTGGTGTCTCTATCTCTCCCAGGGGTCCTCCCTTTCCTGTCTCTCCCTCCATCCCTGAGCTTCCCAGGCCACTATCTCCATCTCCCAGGCTCTTCCCTAAAGAGTCTTGAGCACAAAATATTTGTGGAGGGATCTGTTTATTCAGTTACCTAATTTAAAGTTTGCCTTAAGGAAGAGCAGGTACTTAATTAAGGATTATCAAATCTCATCCTGCAAAAGTAACCCTTTTCTGAAATTATAAGAGAAGCTAGAAAGTGTTTTCAGTTAGCTTGCCAGCAAGGACAGAGCCATATTGTATATTCTATTTTGTTTATTAGCAAGCCTTTTAACTTTTGCTATAATGATTGATTTCCTTCTTACGTTAAAGAGAATTACATTCCCTTGTCATTTAATCTTATGTAATTATGATTATTAGTCTCATGACTATTTATGATAAGTCTTTAAGCATAGCTGATGAGATTTTTTAAAATTGAACAAAAATGCTGCCTGTCATTTTAACAGAAAATTCTGACAAGGCCACACACACAAAATTAAGACATTTATGACAACATTCAGCAAATTTGCATTCTCTCATTCACTCTCTCTTTTTTTCTTTTTCTTTTTCTTTTTTTTTTTTGGTATAGGTACAATGTCAGTCAACTGGAAGAATGGCTACGTGACAAGAATCTGATGAACAGTGGGGCTAAAGAAACCTTGGAACCTCTCATTCAGGCTGCTCAGCTTTTGCAAGTGAAAAAGAAAACAGATGATGATGCAGAAGCCATTTGTTCCATGTGCAATGCTTTAACTACTGCCCAGGTAAAGCAACTTTTCCTTTAATGAAATGATTTAACATTCATCAAAGATGATCTTTAGGGAAGTAAAGAAGTCTTTTAATTATTGCTTGTGTCTCTGAACAGTCAGAAAAGATGAATATCTGTACAGAACTTTTTTTTTTAGTTGGAGTCTCACTCCGTGGCAAAGGCTGGAGTGCTGTGGCACACTCACCGCCACCCCAGCTCGACCTGCTGGGCTCCGGCGTTCCTTCCACATCATCCTTCCAAGTAGCCAGAACTACAGCCGCGCTCTACCATACCTGGGTCATTTTTTATTTATTATAGAGAAAAGGTCTCGCCAAGTTGCCCGGACTCATCTCGAACCCACGGGCTAAGGCAGCTACTCAGCTTGGCCTCCCAAAATGCTGGGATTACAGGCTAAGCCACTGAGCCCAGCCATAGATCTTAAAGAAAGGTGATTTTGCCAGAAATTAATACATTTCAGTGCTGGTCGCAGTCATCGACATTCAATATTCAGCAAATATTTATTGAGTGCCTACAGTGTTCTACATAATGTTGCAGGCACTAGGATACCATAAACAAAACAAAGTCCCTGCTCTCATGAAGTATACATCCTGTGGAGCTTATATCTCATAAAACTATTTTCCATATTATTTGATAATTGAATTATTCTTTAGACTTCTTTTTTTAAGACAGTTAATTCTTGTTCCTTCACTCAACAGATAACTAATTGAGCTACTATCGCAAGGCACCATACTTATTGCAGGGGAGATGCTTTAGTAAAGAAGGAAACATCCTTGCCTTCAAAGATCTTACAGTTTAATAGGAAAGACAGACCTGACTCTAACATAGAGATTCTAGAAAATTCTATAATAAGAGGCGTAGAGTCAGTGCTGAGAAATGAAAACCAACTGTGTTCAGGGAAGCTCCCATCAAGCTGGGCCTTGAGTTTAATGAAGTGAGAGGATGAGAAGGGCATTTGAGACAATGTTTTTGGCAAGGCACAAGCATGAGAATGTCTATTTTTCAGTCATTTTCTGTGCTGACTCTTGAACTTTCTTAATGTTCATCACATATCCCATAACATAGAAATCTTCAGTTTCGCCCAGTACTGTTAAAACTCAATCAGTAGATAATTGGAATCAAGAGTTGCAGCTTTTTAATAATGCTGAATTCATATTGATGTAAATTCTTGCTAAGAATAAAGCAGAATCACACTACTGAATAATGGTCTTGAGATTTTCCCCCCATTTCTGCCAAATGTGAAAAACAAGAACACCTTGGGGGAAGCCCCACTTTATAAACGTTTGCTGCCATTCAACTTTTAAAAAATATACTTTAAGCCTGTAACCCCAGCACTTTGGGAGGTGAGAGGATTGCCTGAGCCCAGGAGTTCAAGACCAGCCTGGGCAACTTGGTGAGACCTCATCACTACAATATATCAAAAAATTGACTGGGCATGGTAACGCACACCTATAGTTCTGGCTACCTGGAAGGCTGAGGCAGAAGGATCACCTGAGCCCAACAGGTCAACACTGGGGTGGGTGGCCATGAGTGTGCCACTGCACTCCAGCCTGGGCAACAGAGTGAGACTCTGACTTTAAAAAAAAATATGTATATATATATATACACACACACACACAAACATATATACTTTTATACCTTAATATATTTAAACATATTTCAAAGAGTGAGGTAGACCTATAGTTTATTTATTTAGCAAATTTTATTTAACAAAGTAGTCCTACATTATAAAATTCTAGTACTTGCCTCTGAGGAACTGACCCCTGATTTGGTTTGTCACCCACAGACCTTATGAACATGCCCACTTTCTAATTCACAACTCTCTGCTGCTCAATTTATTCTTTGTCTGTACATCAGCACTGTTCTGCATTCAATATTTTATTTTTATTTTGTTTTAATCAATTTACATTTAAGTAGCCAATTGTGGCTAGTGACTACTATTGTACTGATAAGCACACTTTTAGACAGTACCTTGGATATGGAACTTTCTACCTTTGTAGACAATTATTTATTTTCATTAGAAAAGAGACGTGTGACCACTTTACAAAATAAATTAATTTGACTTTTTTTGAGAGCAAGTGTCCCAAATGACTTTTTTTTTTTAAGATCATCATACTGTTTAATTAATTGGTTGATTTCTTTAGAGACTTTTGTTGTTATTTGTATTGTTCATTTATAATAGTTTATCTTTTATACAAATATGATTTTGAAAAAGACCATTCAAAAGAAATAATATTAATTCTATTCTTTTTTTTTCCCTTTTTTTAATTATAAAGATGTGGGGTACAATTCAGGGTTAGTTATACATACGTTGATTATGCAGGTACCCAAGTTGATGAGGTATCCCCTCCCTCCCCTAGCAGTTTCCCTCAACTGCCAATTCCTTTCTTATAGTATTATAATAACTGTTCAAGGTCCACTTATGAGTGAAAACATATGGTAATCTGTTCTTTGTTTCTGTGATAGATCACTGAGTATGATCGACTCAAAATCCATCCAGGTTGCTGTGAAGTCCATATGTTTGTCCTTTATAGCTGCATAATATTCCATTGTGTATATGTACCACATTTTTTTAATCCAGTCCAGCTTTGATGGGCAACATAGTTGTTTCCATGTTTTTGCTATTGTGAATAGAGCTGCAACAAACATACGTGTGCAGGTATCTTTTTTGTAGAATGATTTGAGTTCTTTCAGGTATATTCCCAATAGGGGAATTACTGGGTCATATGGAAGGTCAATTTCTAGTTCTTTCAGAAATCGCCACACTGTCTTCCAAAGAGGTTGCATTAGTTTGCATTCCCACAGCAGTGTAGAAGCTTTCCTTTTTCTCCGTATCCTCACCAGCATCTGTTGTTGCTTGTTTTATTAATGATGGCCATTCTTACTGGGGTTAGGTGGTATCTCAATCTTCTTTTGATTTACATTTCTCTGATGATGAGTGAGACTGAGCACTTTTTCATGTGTCTATTGGCTGCCCGTATATCTTCTTTTGAGAGGTGTCTGTTTGTGTCTTTTGCCTACTTTTTAATGGGGCTGTTTGTTTTTTTCCTTTCAGTGGATTTGAGTTCCTTGTAGATCCTATATGTTAGGCCTTTGTCAGATATACAGTTGGCAAATATTTTTTTTCCCCATTCTGTGGGCTGTCTCCCTGCTCTCTTGATGGTTTCTTTTGCTTTGAAGAAGCTTGTTAGTTTGATGAGGTTCCATTTGTCTATCTTATTTCTTAAGGAATGTGCATTTAGGTTTCTGAATAGGAATTGGTTGCCAGTTCCAATTTCCATAAGGGTGTCTCCTGTGTTTTCTAAGATTCTTATAGTTTGAGGTTTTACGTTTAGGTCTTTGATCCATTTAGAGTTAATTTTTGTGTATGGTGGTAGGTAGGGGTCCTGTTTCAATCTTCTGCATGTGATCAACCAGTTTTCCCAGCACCATTTACTGAATAGGTTCTCCTCTCCCCGGTGGTGGTTTTTGGAGGCTTTGTCAAAGTGAGCTGGTTGAGAAATTGAGGCTTTGCTTCCAATGGTCTATGTGCCTGTTCTTGTACCAATACCAGGCTGTTTTGATTACTGTAGGCTTATAGTAAAGTTTGAAGTCTGGAAGTGTGATACCTCCTGCTTTGTTTCTTTTGCTAAGGATTGTTTTGTCTATTCATGGTTGCTTATGTTTCCATATGAATTTCTGTATTGTCATTTCCAGGTCTGAGAAGAATGATGTTGGTAACTTAATGGGTATTGGGTTGAATCTGTAGATTGCCTTTGGTAGGATGGATATCTTAATAATGTTGATTCTTCCTATTCATGAGAATGGAATATTTTTCCATTTGTTTATATCTTCTCGGATTTCTTTGAGCAGTGTTTTAAAGTTTTCATTGTAAAGGTCTTTCACTTCTCTGGTTAGGAAGACGCTGAGATACTTCTTTGTGTGTGTGTGTGTGTGTGTGTGTGTGTGTGTGCCTATTGTGAATGGTAATGTGCTTTTAATTTGGGTCTCTGCCTGCTTGTTGTAGGTGTATAGGAATCCAACTGTCTTTTGCACATTTATTTTATACCCTGAGACTTTTCCAAACTCCTTTATCAGTTCAAGCAGGTTTTTGACAGATTCTCTTGGATTTTCAAGGTGTAGGATCATATCATCAGCAAAGAGGGATAACTTGACTTCCTCTTTTTCTATTTGGATACCCCTGATTTCCTTCTCTTGTCTAATTGCCCTAGCTAGGACTTCTAACACAATGTTGAACAAGAGGGGTGAGAGTGGGCAGCCTTGTCTTGTTCCAGTTTTCAGGGAAAATGTTTCCAGTTTCTGCCCATTTAACAATATGTTAAATGTGGGTTTATCATAAATGGCACTTATTATTTTCAGGTATGTTCCTTCTATACCTAGGTGTTTAAGGATTTTTATCAAGAAAGGATCTGGATTTTATCAAAAGCTTTTTCTGCATTAATGATATAATCATGTGGTTCTTATTTTTACATCTGTTGATGTATTTAATTACATTTATGATCTTACAAATGTTGAACCAGCCCTGCATCCTGGGGATGAAGCCTACTTGGTCATGGTGGATGATTTTTGAGATGTGTTTTTGGATTCAATTTGCTAGAATCTTATTGAGAATTTTTGCATCTATGTTCATAAGGGATATTGGCCTGTAGTTCTCTTTTTTTGTTGAATCTTTACCTGGTTTGGGTATCAGTATGATGTTAGTTTTATAAAATGATTTGGAGAGAATTCCATCCTTCTCAAATACCTGGAATACTTTCAGTTGGATTGGTATCAGTTCCTCCTTGTACATTTTGTAGAATTCTCCTGGAAAGCCATCTAGTCCAGGGCTTTTTTTTGTTGTTGGTAGTTTTCGCATGACAGAGTCAATTTCCTGGGTTGTTATTGGTCTATTTAGTGTCTCAATGTCTTCTTGTTTCAACCTAGGGAGGTTGTGTGATGTCAGAAAGTCCTCCATTTCATTTAGGTTATCAGGTTTGTTACCATATAGGTGTATGTAGTAATCACTGATAATCTTTTATATTTCTTCAGGGTCAGTTGTGATTTGATCCTTTGTATTTCTGATTGTGTTTATTTGGGCTTTTTGTCTCTTTTTCTTGGTCATTCTGGCTAGGGGTCCATCGGTCTTGCTAATTCTTTCAAAGAACCAGCTTTTTGTTTTGTTGATGTTTTCTATGATATTTTTGTTTTCTGTGTCCCATATTTGGGCTCTTATTTTGGTGATTTGGATTCTTCTGCTAAAGTTGGGGGTTTGGTGGTCTTCTCTTTCCAGCTCCCTTAGGTGATTTGTTAGGCTCTCAACTTCTGATCTTTCCTTTTTCTTGATGTATACTCGTAGAGACATAAATTCCCCTCTTAGAACTGTTTTCATGGTATCCCAGAGGTTTTGGTAAGATGTTTCTTCATTTTCATTTGTTTCCAGGAATCTTTTAATTTCTGCTTTGATTTCAGTGTTGACCCAGTAGTTGTTCAGCATCATGCTGTTTAGTGTTCATGTCTTTGTGGGCTTTGGGGAAATTTTGTTGGTGTTGATATTTATTTTTATTCCACTGTGGTCTGAGAATGTGCATGGCAAGATTTCAACATTATGGGATTTGTTTATGTTTGATTTGTGGCCAAAGATGCGATCGATCATGGAGTATGTTCCATGTGGTGATGAGTAGAATGTATATTCTGTGGTTGTTGGGTGGAATAGTCTGTAGATATCTATTAAGTCCATTTGGTCGAGTGTCAAGTTTAGATTCTCCTTGTTGATTTTTTGCCTCGATGATCTATCTAGGGCTGTTAGTGGGATATTCAAGTCCCCTGCTATAATAGTGTTAGTCAATATCTTTTTTTAGTTTACTTAGTAGTTGCTTTATAAATGCTGGTGCTCCTGTGTTGGGTGTATATATGTTTAGGATGAATATTTCTTGTTGATGGAGTGAACCTTTTCTCATTATGTAGTGTCCTTTTATATCTTTTTAAATTTTTGATAGCTTAAATGTTGTTTTGTCTGATATTAAGATCGCACCTCCTGCCTTCTTTTGTGATACATTTGCCTGGAAACTCATTTTCCATCCTTTAACTTTGAGTCTGTGTACATCCCTTATAGTGAGGAGAGTCTCCTGGATGCAGCAAATAATTGGGTCATGGTTTTTTTATCCAGTTTGCCATTCTGTGTCTTTTCAGTGGTGCACTTAATCCATTCACATTCAGGCTGATTATTGAAATGTGATTGTTTAACCCTGTCATGAAGTTCTTATAAAGTTTTTTCTTTGCTTGTTTTCTTTTAGCTTGGGGGTTGATGTATGTGTGTGTTTTCAAGTTTCTTATTGCACTGTATTCTCTGTTAATTCTGTGCTCTGCTGTTCTCTTGGGAAGTGTGTGATCATTCTTTTTTTTTCTTTCTTCTGTGCTTAATACCTGTTTAAGTGTCTCCTGTAGAGCTGGTCTGGAAGCTGCATAATCTCTTAGGTATTGAATGTCTGAGAAGGACTTTAATTCTCCATCACTGATGAAGCTGAGCTTAGCTGGATAGGAAATTCTTGGTTGAAATTGTTTATCTTTGAGGACTTTGAATATAGGGCTCCAGTCCTTTCTTGCTATTAGTGTTTCTGCTGATAGGTCTGCTGCTGTTCTGATTGGTTTTCCCCAGTAGATAGTCTGACCTTTCTCTCTTGCTGCCTTTAGGATTTTTTCTTTTGTACCTACTTTGTGTAGGTGAATTACTATGTGTCTAGGGGTTGGTCTTCTCATTTGATATCTTGTGGGGGTTCTTTGTATCTCTTCTGCTTGGCTGGTCACATCTCTGATGAGATGGAGAAAGTTTTCTTGGATTACTTCCTGGAATACTTTGCTCCAAGTTGTTCTCCATTTCTTGTTCTTCTTCTGGGATATCAATCAGGCACAGGTTTGACTTCTTGATATAATCACACATCGCTTGTAGGCTTTGTTCTTTCTTTCTATGTTTTTTACATATCGGGTTAATTCCATGTTTGGTCTTCAAGTTCTGAGATTCTTTCTTCAGCTAGATTAATTCTGCTTTCCATGCTTGTCATCTTGTTATTTATTTTCTGGATGAAATTTTTTATTGCCAAAATCTCTGTTACAAGTTCTTTCAGTGTTGCATCTTATCTTTCTTGAGTCTTATTCACTCCTTCCATCCATTCCCTAATCCCTGTTGTATTCTGAGGCCAGTCGTTGGTGACTTCCATTGTTTGGGCACCAAGGTTTGATTTTTCAGTTTTGTCTTGGTACCTTTGGAATTATCTGTGGTCTTCCTTTGGTTTTTCCTCATTTGTGACAAATCTCTTGTTTTTCTCTTTAGTTCTGTTTTCAGTGTCAGTGGGAGAGGCTTTCCCTTCTGATGTTTGCTCAGTCCTGTATTCTTCCCTGATCCAGGCTCTGGATTTGTTCTATTTTGAAATAGGATGGTGGATGGGAAACTTTGCTGTCTCTTGTAGTTTTTGAAATTCAAATAAAGTAGGGGATGGGGCACTAGGATTCAGAAACTACTTGCAAATTTCAGTGTTCACTTATTGTGGTATGTGTTCCCTGAGATCCACTCCCCACCACCACTCTATATGCTGATGCAATCAGAAACCAATGCAAAAAACAATTGAACACACAAACATACACACACCCCAAAACAAACTGGAATAACAACAAAGTGTAACAAAACAACAACAAAAAAAACAAGAAAACTAAACATACACACACATACACATGCCTATCACAAAGTGAATAGAGAAGAAAAACAGAAAGACCAGGGGGAAAAAAAAGGAATTCAGATCAAACTCTCACATATATTGAAACACACCTTAAACTATATAAAATGAAAATAAAAAAACACAGAAGAACAAATGAGCAAAACAAACCAAAACAATGAAAATGAAATCTGAGCATTCAATCGTTCATATATACACATAAACAGAAAACGACAAATAAAAGAAGAAAGAAACAGAAAAAGAAAAAAGTTGGGGGGATGCAGATCAAACCCTCACATACACATTCATGCACAAAGGAAAAATATTTTTTAAATAGATGAACTAACAAACAAAAAATTTTTTTAAATTAAAAAAAAAAGAAATAAAACCTGCCCTCTTGTGGCAGGCCCTGTAATTGTTCCTCTAATCAGGTCTCTCCTGCAGAGCCACCTCTTTCACTCCTCAGTGTCTGAAGCAGGGAAGGAGGAGGGGCAGTGGAGGTGGGCGGGGCTGCAGTTCTCCCCTCCCACTCTCCTATGGTCAGGGAGATCTCCTCCAGAAGGGAGGTTAGGGATTATCTCTTCCCCAGGTATTTATTCACAGGGCCTATCCTGGAATGGAGTTCTCCTATTACAACTGACGTCTAGGCTTCACCTGGGTTTGTCCCTTTCAGTCATGGTCCAGCAATGTGGGTCTGACCTTCAGAGGATTGCTGGGGAGGAGGGGGTTTGGGTCAGTCCTGGACTCACCACTGATCTCTTTGGAGTCCTTCCTCATACTTTTCTGGCCACATCCTTTGTCCCTCAGTTGGATCAGGGTAGGGGGTAGGGCGCCCTGGAACTCAGCACTCTTCAGGTCCCTCCGAAGTTTGTGCTTTCGGGCTATTCCCCCTGGGTAGTTGATCCCTGAGTAGTTGATCCCTGAGTAGTTGATCCGCCAGTCACAACAGTCGGGTCTGTTACTCCATGGTAAGCAAGTGGGAGCCCTTTCCTGCCCTGCCTTCAAGATGGTGGTGGGGTGCCTCTCTTGTCCTCTTCCATGGGACTTTGCCTCTGGACTCCCACTGCATCCCCTACTGCCAGTGCCTGCCAGGCACTAAAGTGGTGAAGTAAAGCCTGGAGTTGGCAGTCTCTCCTGTCAATGGTGAGGGAGAGCCTGGGGCAATAGTCTCTCCCTGCCGCTTTTCACAGGAAAACTTGTGTTTGTTTTAAATAAAATTTTTTAAAAGTACTTGGCTTCTGTGACCTGGGAAGAGCCAGGGACCAATCAGAGAACCTGCAGCACCAGCTATTGCACCAAGGGCCTGGCCACTTGCTCCCGAGCCCCTACTTAGACAATCTCTCCCAGCATTTTCTTCCCAGTAAGGGCTATTTTGATTTAAAAACAAAAAAAAAGAAATAAAATGGCGCTCGGCTTCTGCATCCCAGGAATCACTAGGGTGCAATCCCAGAAGCTATGGCACCAGCCGCTGCTCCAGGAAAACCCTAGCCGCTAGGTCCCTAGACCTCACTCAGTCAGCACTCACACGCCCACTCGCTCACCAGCATGTACACAAAATTTTCCATACACTAACTCATCACGCGGGAACTCGCGTAGTCCAAGTGATTTGGCTGCCATCTTCCCAACCTCCTCATGTTCTTTTTTAATATGGCCAGATACACGTTTTTATATGAAGAGAGCAGGTTGCAGAATATTCTTAATAGGATGAATTCCGTTAGTATAAAAATAATATAAGCTAGAATATGGAGTGAAAGCAGGTAGATGGATACTTAGGACATGGTTGATAGTTGCCACTTTGGGAGACTGGAAGAATGGGGTGAGGATTCTTTTATTTTCATGTTTTATTCTTTTGTATTGTTTGAGTATTTTTCTAAATTTATATGGCTTCTTAAAATATTACACAAATATTACATTAATAATTCTCTTATAAAAATCTGAATAGTAAAGGTAAGTGTGCCCTTCAGACCAGCTGCTTCTTCCTTCTTGTCCCAACCTACCCCTGAATAGAACGGAAAACTGTATGCACAGATCCTCTTAATCTTCCAGATTATAGGTCCCCAGTGTGTATTTACTAATATGCCAGAAACCTTGACCATGTCTTTTCTCACAGATTGTCAAAGTGTTGAATCTGTATACCCCAGTTAACGAGTTTGAAGAAAGAGTCTCTGTGTCATTTATTCGTACTATACAGGTAAGAGCTCTTGCCTTCCTTTTCCTTTGATCTACCAACATAGTCTTTTGAATGAACATTTTATGATTTATTGAAGGATAATGTGTTTTTATCTTTTATTACATTACTCTA
The DNA here is from genome assembly GCF_000164805.1 of Carlito syrichta. NCBI lineage: Eukaryota > Metazoa > Chordata > Mammalia > Primates > Tarsiidae > Carlito > Carlito syrichta. The sequence goes on from NW_007259451.1 coordinate 22,681, forward strand.
TCTTATTTTACAGTACACTGGTACACTGACTTTTTTGACAAAAGTTTAATGGGAAAAGGAAGTGATTCTAAAATGAAGATAAATGTTCTTCATTAGTTGAGCATTTTTTGGTAGAAAACAATCTTTCAGATTCAAATAACTAATGCTTTGTTTATTTTCTTTTTTCTTAACTTCTCAGATGCGTTTACGAGACAGGAAGGACTCTCCTCAGCTGCTCATGGATGCTAAACACATCTTTCCTGTCACCTTTCCTTTTAACCCATCCTCCCTCGCACTCGAAACCATCCAGATTCCAGCCAGCCTAGGCTTGGGATTCATTTCACGGGTCTAAAAGTGATGTCCAAGCAAACATTGACAATTTATTTCTTGCCTGAAATAAGAATTTGTTGTTTCCAGTGAGCTACTCAAAGTACAAAATACATTTTTCAAGAGAAAGAACTGGTTATCTCCCAAACAAGAGGTTATTAACTGGAAATCTCCCTAGAATATTTTCATCACCTTGGAAACAAAGATAGACTCTTTGTGCTGTGTTACCTTTATAGCAACACTCACCCTTGACCAGTTAGTTATCCTCAGTTTACATACAAGTGAATGATAGCAGGAAGGGAAAAAAGGAGGAATGAAAGTAAGGAGGGGGAAATGTGTTTTCAGCTGCCAGCATTTATTTTAAATCTTTAGCACTGCATTTAAATGGGATAAAAAACATATATTCTGTATATGAGCTGTTGTTAAAGGCAACAACAAAAAACCTCCTCTGCACTAAACAGAAGAATCAAAAGAAAGTCTCCACTGAGCACATAACGAATCAGTTTAGGAATTAGTTATGTTGGTATTGTCAAACTGGATCAAAGAAATAAACTGGCAATATGTAAAGTAATTGGTTAAGCAACTTCCTTATTTGTGTCAGTATGATAAAGAAATTAAAAGAATGTTGGTTTGCTATATAGCATAGATGTCCATCTGTACTGTAGTTTACTGAGCATTTTAAATTGCTGCTACATACTGTCTTCTTAAATTGTAAGTGATATTCTTATTAGGCATCACAACAATAAGCTTCTCTTTTATCAACTCTGTTTACAATGCAATCAGATCACAATTTTAACTGGATTATATGCAAATATCTACAGATTCACCTGCACAAGTAGCAGACACTGGAAAGTCATGTAGTAATATGACAAAATGCTTGATATTTAGGGATAGGTTTAGACATAGTGGCTATTGTTGATGTCATTATTTATTCAGGATGTACATTGATGTGTTCATTAATTTTCCCTGGGTGGATATTAGGAACAGTATTCTGTGAAGTAACTAATTTTTAGTTACCAGATCTGATTCCTGCAGTGCATACTTTCAATCTGGACAGGATTTCTTTCTTAATTTATTAATAATTAATTTCATCCACTATCGAGAAAGGATTATCAGAATAGTCCTGATTCAGGTCTTGATACTTTGATTATCCTATAAATTATGCAAAAGAAGGTGTATAATAAATATTTAATTACGATTCAGTTTTTTAAGGCTGTGCAATTGCTATAAATGTTCTCAGATACCACTAGATACTTTAAAAAACATCATATTAGAAATACTTTAAGAAGACTTATATAAGAAATATAAGAAGATTGTTGAATTTTATAGAGAATTTGTTTCAGTAAGACCAAATCCTATAAGTTTTCATTCTGAAATTCTAATTAAACATATTCACCATTTTCCTAGAAATTTTATATAATAATCCTTCAGGTTGTACAAAAGCAAATTCTTAGCTTTAATTAGAAACTCTGGTTTGGAATTGCAGTTATAGATTACATAAGTTAACTATTAGATGGTCTATAAAAATGACAAATCTTATTAAAATATGTGCAATATTATTCATGGAGGTCAAAACAGTTTCAAATCAGTGATAAAGATTGTTATTAAGAGATAAATACTGTCTGTTAACTTATTGGGCCTCAACTTCTTTGTTGTTAAGAGAGTTGGACAACTGATTCTTGAGGTCTCTTCTACATCTAAAATTCTCTCAGCAGTTGGATTCTAGAAAAAAGAGCTGCAGTTTCTCAGTAAGTCCATCCTCTGGTTGAAGGATCAATGTGTAGTGCCTGTCAATTCCTTCGGATTAATAAGATGTAAAGTCACAAGTTTGTATAGCTGCAACCTTTCTTAAATGTACATGATTTATGACTTGCTTTTAGAAGGTCCTACTATATTTGTATTATTTGAAAGTTAATTAGTTTAAGTAATTTTTATTATATCATGTACTGCTTCATTCAACTTGAATGCATTAATTTATTTGCAATATCAACCAAAAAATATTACTAATTCAGTCAAATTCTCTCAGTTTTCCCTGTTGTCAATGTGGTTTTCAATGAACAATTAACTCATAGCCATTTGGTTCATACTGAATGTGTCAAGAGTCTAACAGCATAGACAGGATGTGAGTTGCTAAGAAAATGCAGCCATGGTATAGGCTGTCCACCTCACACCCAGAAGTCCTTCCAGGCCTTCCCTGAAGCCTAGTCCTGCGTAGAGTGACTCACACACACCCTGAGTCTTCTCAGGTCTTCGAGATCATGCTGCAGCTCCCACTGCCCTGCAGCCCTTTTCTTACACCTGATAGCTGGTGTCTGAAGCATCTCTGGTCTGGGCCTTTCTCACTCTCCTGTCTTGTCTTTCTGCTGCTGAGTGCTGAAGCCACTGTTTCACACCTGGGCCAAAGCTCCTGCCACCGCCACCGCCTTGGGTGGTCTCTCCTCTTCAGTGACTATGGCTCAAAGATTCTGCTGTTCCAGGACTCCAGGTTCTTCCAAGACCTCCCCAGAACCCCAGATGGTGGACTGGAGGTTTTTAGTTGTAACTAGAATACTTTATAACCGGGGAACCCCAAGACCCAGTAAATGACTCTGTAGACTACTTCCTTGAAGGTGAACACAATTCTGCTAACAGTGGATATCTTTTGGCCAGTTTGAGGAGTGCTTTCCCTCTGAGGACCTTTCCCTCTGTCATCCACACTTTCTCGTTCAACTTCAGACCCAACTCCACCAGCCAGTCCCCTGCCCGTTTGTCTGTTCACACTTCCCCTTCCCTCAACTTAATTGTATATCTCATCACCTGTGGACTCACTATTTGTGTGTTGAAGGCAGGTGGATTGAGTCAGTCCTCGGCTGCCCCACTGGCATTCCTAGTACTCACCTTCAGGCCAATCTTTGCACAAGTTCTTGTTCTCACTTCTCTGCAGTACATTCCTTAACTTGATCACTAACTGGATTTCCCATAATTCCTCTCTGACACACAACGGGAATTCAAAGGAAGTGATCTTAAAAGCCTAAACAGTTCTTTGACTCAACAGTCCCCAGTAGTCCCCTCCCCACTCACCTACATACAGACTAACACTGGAACACAAAGCAAAAAAATTAAAAATAGTTTCCCTTACTTCTGCTGTTCTTACGTTAAGGCCTAAGAGTAACTCTAAAAAGGAGGAAGATGAATATGTGGTGAAATCCACAAAGTGTAGCTTCCTGATTCCTTTGGAAGTTTTGAAAAATTCCATGTACCCGATATTTCTTTCATCAGGTGCAAAAGTACAATGTGTCCCAAAGCCTGCTGATAGGAAATTTGGGGATTCGTGTCAATTTGGATAATTTGCTTTGTCATTTCTCCATTTCAGTGGATAATTGGGCTCTTTCTGGGTGAGTAATTATGTGTAACATAGATCAAATCTTTTCATAACATGATGAGGAGCTGTGAAAATATTTTACTCGAATCTCAGTGTAGTAATTGTTGTGAGAAATTATGGTAACTCTGGGAAAATGGGCACCTACCACCATCCTGAGACGTCCTCAACAGTGTTTCTCTCTCTCTCTCTCTCTCTCTCTCTCTCTCTCTCTCTCTCTCTCTCTCTCTCACACACACACACACACACACACACACACACACACGGAATCACTATTCTTAGAGTTCCTCAGCAGGTATAATCAAGGATCCTCTGGATAATGTTGACTGCTTAGGATAAAACAGCAAAACCTAGTGTGTGCCACTCACACGGTTCTGTTGAAAGTAATGCCTGTGTTGAATGTTCTTTCCTGCAACGCTCTTCCTCTGTTACTTCAGCTCATCCTCACAGCAGCACGGATGGTAGGTAGGGTAGCTCCTGCAATCATTTGCTGAGGATAACTTGAGATAGAGGTAGGGTCAGTGACTTACCTGGGGCTGCACAGCCTTCAGCAGTTCCTCTTTCCCATAGGGAGCAGTGGCAGTGTGGGCTCATGCATGGCAGGAGATTTTAGAAAGTCGTGTGGTCACATTCAGACCCTCCCAGTCCCCGTGGGGTACCCCAGGCCAGCAAGGGTTGCTCTTTTTCTGTATCAGAGTTGGCAACTGGCATATGGGGACTGAGTAAGTGCTGAGTGCCAAGTCATTTGCTCTAAGGAGATCAAGTACCCAGCGCCAGGTGATTTTCTTTTTTGTCATAGTTACCTGTTATAATTAGGCTTGACTTCTGTCATGAATCTGTGCTCTTTGGGAGGGTGCAGTGCTCTGTGTTTAGACTTCAATTGGTAGCAGGCTGTCTCAACCAAAAGACGGGAGGTAGTGAAACCCTCTCTAAAGTTAAGAGGACATTCACTATCCACACGCCCCTCAGAATCCTGATTAGGGCCACCAGGTGAGCTGTGCAACCTGCAAGGAACCTGTAGCCGCAAGCCATTCTCCTGATTTAGGTCCTCAGCACAGAGGAGCCCAGGCTACTGGGTACATTCTGAGGGCTGTCCACCAGACAGGCTGTCTACAAGTCAGTGAATGTCTAGACACTACAGTGTGTGCATGCTGCAAATGTTGACTTAGGAGCTAGATGGTGTGCTGTGTGCATGCGTGGCAAAGAGGCTCAGTGTATTGCCGTGGCTTCTGTTCATGGAGAAGTGCTTTTGTAATTTGTTCTCAGGCCATGCTGTGAGGGCCGCCTTAACCCTTGCTCCCTTCCCTTCTAGAGCTGCCTTAAGTTCTCCAGAACTTTTCCTCTGTAAGAGATATCTTGCCTGGAAGGGATATCTTGCCCTGTTTCTCAAGGTTTTGTGAGACTTCAATTGGGTGTGGCCTTCAACCTTGAATTCTTTTCTCCCCTTCCTGCATGACCTCTCTCCTCCTGTTACTTTCTCCTTTCTTTCCTTTTCAAACAGGGATTAGAACTATGGGGCAGCAACAATCTTAGAGCCATGAAATGTCAGCTAAGGTGATGATGTTCCTGAGTTAGTGGGACTCTGTCACAAGTAAGCAAATGAACATATGGAAGAAACATAGAGATAAGTTAGATTCTTGGTAATACTTAAATGTCTTGTTTTCCACTAACTTTTACTTTATGAAGGTAAAGGGTATAACTCTAAAACTTTTCATGGACATTCTTTTAAAAAATTGTAAGAACATTATACTATAAAAGGTTGAGTAAAAGCAGGAAAGAGTGCTATAGGTTCTAATCCATTGCATTACCTTAAATTAAATAAATCAACCTGGAATTACAGTAGATTTCTCAATATATCAGGAACTGAAAAATACTATGTAAAATATCTTCCAAACTGCATTTTATACATTTTTTATTTTGTAAATTGGTCTAGCTAAAATATTCATTAGCTTTAACTTAATGGGTGTTATTGGGTTCATAAAATGTCTGAAAATGACTAACATTTCTTTGGTATTATAACGCTTGAAATATTTGAAAGAAAAATGCTTTCTTTTTTTAGTTGACACTGGTATATATAATTCAATGCTTGGCAGGTCAATACATTTTCATACATTTCCAGAGTCAATAGTTCCAACTATCTTATTTTTACCATATGTTATAAAATGTTAGCTTACATTTCAGGCTCTCTAAGTCATTTGAGCCATTTTCTTTTCCAACAAACGGTGAAACTTTCTTTAAATGTGGATATATATGTTGTAATTTATGATTCCTAGTTATGTGTTTTTGTGGGATCCTGGAGTAAAATTGACTTTTTTGTGTCCTTGGAAAATTTAAATTGCTCTAACAGTGTTGCACAGAAATGAGCTCATGCCACCTAACATATTATATTTTAGTCATTAACTTTATTTAACATAATTTACTATGAAATGGACATGCCTTTTAACTATAATGAAATTGAATATTGCCGTTTTCAAATATTTTTTCTTGTTGGATCTAAGGAAGGAATTCTACTTTGATCTGCGTAGAAAAAAATGATACAGTCTTTGAAAAGTTCTTAGGTGAAATATTTACCCATTAGAAAGGAAGCAGAACTACTGAGAAGTGAAAGGCATTATCTACTAACTCTAGACTCTAGTTTTAAACTGAACCCATCCCAGCATATCTCACATGAAATTTTTAAAAATAAGTTAATAATTCACCTCATATCAACAAAAGCCTTTGAAACATGGGTTTTCACTAGATATCACCTAGTGCTAAGATAAAAACCAAAACAATATCAGAATTACATTTATGCTCTAAATTTGTAGTTGTCTAATGTTGTGCTTAGTAAATGTGTGTCATAATGCTGTATTCGCCTAGCTATTATAGAAAATTGTTTAAATAAAGATATGGATATAAAGGGGTTTTTGTCGGTGTCTTAAATGAATCCACTGCACATTTTAAAACAACACAACAAGTTTTCCTGAAGACTGGTGAATATAAATATAACTTCTCATGAGAATATTCTAAGGAGTCTTGGAAATTTAAAATTTGGCAAGTCCTTCTTCTATACTGGAAAACACAGTGATGTATGTGATAAAGAAGAGAATTGTCAAACACTTAAACAAGCAAACAAAAACAGCTGAGGAAAAAGCAGCGTCTTTTCTTCAGAAGGACGTCATCCCTAAATCTACTGGAATTCTCTGACAGAAATAGACGTTGCCATTGTATCAAAAGTACTACCTTCAATATAGTAGGAGAGTAGGCAAATGTTTTAACAGATGACAGAGATCAAAGAAGTATGCAGATGCATTTCTCTGGATGGAGAAACAGAGCAAGATTATTCATATCCATGATTGAATTAGCCTCATCTTTATTTATAATAAGGAGAAATGAATACAGTCATGTACCACATAACATTTGAGGTCAACAATGGACTGCATACACGACGGTGGTCCCGTAAGATTATACTACTGTATTTTTACTGTATCTTTCCTATGTGTATATACACAAACACTTAACATTGTGTGACAGTTGCCTACAGAATTCAGCACAGTAACATGCTATAGAGGTTTGTAGCCAGGAGCAATAGGCTATTCTGTACAGCCTGGGTATGTAGTAGGCTGTACCATCTAGGTTTGTATAAGTACATTCCATGATGGTCACACAATGACAAAATTACCAATAACGCATTTCTCAGAGCATATCCCCTCGTTAAACCACACATGACTATACGTGATTTTTGTGTAGTTTATACATTTCCTACCTTCATGCTATGATATATTCATTCAATTCATTTACTAAGCACTTTGCTGGGCACAACGACAGGCCCTAGAAATATGGCTACATCCAAATCAAATTCAGTCACCGGCCCCATGGATACATAGTAGTATAATGGGACACCAGGATGTTACAAGAAATGAAATGTCGTATTTTGCAGTTTCTTTTTCTAAATGAACTGGAATTGAGACAAGGTTATCTCTCCATAACAAATTCACTCTCATCCAGTTGTATTTTGATATGCTCATTAGGATTCTTTCTTAGGCATGTGCATAAATCAAATTCGAAGTAGCTCAGCCAAGAAGGAAATGCATTAACATAACTAAAACTCAGGGCTATATCCAAGTGCCTACACATTTGCATCAGGAATCTTGCTTTTCTTTGTTCTGGCTTTATTGTTAGCTATGTTCTCCCAAAGTAACAAAAGTGGCCTTCAGTAGTGTTTGGCTTCATTCTGTGACTCTGCCTTCAATATTATCCTAAGATATTCCAGGATGGAGTCTCATTGACAGGTTTGACTCATTGGCTTCCATCCCCAGCACAATCACTGTGTCCAGGGATGTGCAGTGCTCTTACTGCCTAGGCTGAGCCATACCCTACCACGGAAGCTAGAAATTGCATCATCTTCACAGAAAACACAGGACTGATGTGGTGGTGGGAATTCACCATGGGAAAGACAGAATATAGTTAACAGAGGAAATGAAAGTATCTCATGTCTACTGCAACGCCTTCCTTCTGAACGGGAGAGAAAGGGACAGCAACTGTGTTCAGCCTGGGAAGGTGCGAAGGATGTGAAAGGGTAGGGCTGCTGGTCTCTTGGGTGATCTTAGCAGTCAATGTGAGTGTGCAGAGAAGTGAGTAAGCAAGGCATTACATACATACATGAAGAATTCAGAAATGGAGTTTACCACCCAAGAAAGGGACCTAAGAGTTCATGTGGTTTGCTCACACAAACATGGATCACTATGCTACTGGAAAATACAATGGGCATTGTTAGAAAGGGAGAAATAAAACCTATAGTAGAGGCTTTCTTAGCACCATGTTGGCCCACTATGTTCAATTCTGATCATTGGGTTTCAAGCAAAATACAGGGAAATATAAAAGGTTCAGAAGAGGATAAATGATAATTGAAGGAACAGGATACTGCTCATAAGTACAGTTTGAAAATCCTGAGACAATTCAGCCTGGAGAAATGAAGGCCAAGAAAGCAAGAATGTAAGCAAGTACTACAAAATTATGCTTGGATATGGAAAATATGAATTATTCATCGAAACCTAAATATGGTAAGCAGACATATTTTGAAACTTTAGCAAAGTTACTGAAAAACAAAATACTAGTTTATGTTGTCAATAGTATACTTGAAACTCATTTCCTAAGAGTCTGTATTGTCAAAAAACTTGCATGAATTTGAAGAGTGTTTAGTCATTGCTACTCATGACTAAAAACTGACCACTAAAAAGAGCTGTGTTATATCAAAACTTCAAGTTATAATCCAGGAAGACAATGGTTCCTTTTTACAGCATATTCGTGGTCTGCTAAAAACATATTCTGGCCTGAATGGCCTCTGTATCTAGGATGACCTTAGGATGGTGATCACTATGTAAAATAACGGGGCTCTTTTGGGTGGGAGGAGTTGGAAGCTTTTATGAACAACCTGATGAAAATGGGAGAAGGGAGGGAGGAAAATACAGATGGGAATGGTGTTGGTCATAAGAAATGAGATGGGCAAAGACCAGCCAGAAGCCCATGGAAAACCATTCTTAAGTTGGCATTAAATACCACAGGACACATACTTCTCACATTTCAAAAGTAGTCTTGAGGAGTTCCACATCTGACATGATAACATGAGGAGATCTGCAGACCATTCCCTATGAAAACTGGTGAGAATTACTTTAAAACAAACTAAACCCACAACCATTTAAAGTTGTTTTCGACACAGCAAATGAAGAAACTTTTATTTCAGAAAATATACCAAATCTTGATGAGAAGAGTGAATCTGGGGTAACTGAACCAAGATTTGCTCCCTTACTCCGTCTTCCCAGCTCAATGAGACAGAAACGCCACTCTAGACTGATGTAGCCAAGAACACAGGGCTCCTTTCTGTACTAGCTCATAGGTGGAGGGCTCTCTTCTTGGGAAGGGCAGGATGTTAGCGTTTCTCATCCTGCCCCCTGCCACCTTGTAACTGAGGCTAAGTACCAAGTGAATGCAGCCAAGAGTTGGTGGCTCCCTTCTACCCAGCCCCCACTTATGGTTCACAGGCTCTGCCTTGGGTACATCACTGCTGAAAATACTGGAACCCCAATTGCCCTTGTTCAGACTTGTAAGGTGCTGGTTCTATGCTGGGAAAGGCCAAACAAAAAGATCTAATGCTACTACCCCATCCACTGAGCACTCAACTCCTAAAGCAAACATATACACACCCAGCTCCAGAGTAATGGCTCAGAAGTTTTCCCTAGTATCAGAAGCATGCCATAAAACAGCTCCAAATTTCCTCCTAAAGGAACTGACTTCATTTGCAACAGAGTGTAAAGCAGGGTCCCCAACCCCTGGACCACAGACTGGTACTAGTCATGGCCTGTTAAGGAACTGGGCTGGTGAGTTGAGCTCCTCTTCTGTCAGATCAGCCGTGGCATTAAATTCTCATAGGAGTACAACCCCTATTGTAATCTGCACATGCAAGGGATCTAGGTTGCTGCACTTTTTGAGAATCTAATGCCTGATGATCCTCCCCAACCCACACCCCAACCCCATCCATGGAAAAATTGTCTTCTACAAAACCAGTCCCTGATGTCAAAAAGGTTGGGGACTGCTGATATAGAAAAGTTCAAGCCTAGGGCACTTCAAAAACAGTGGAGGTTGTGGTGAATGGGGATTGGGAGGAAGCTGGTTAAATTCATTGGAGATATATGCTAAACTTTAGGCTGACTACTTTTCTGGAGAAAATTGGAGACAGCCAGCCAGGAAAAGTCCTTGTGGGATCAGAACAAGTCTGAAACATCCCTGAGAACTATCCTTTCAAAATTTATTGGATATTGGATCAGTCTGTGAAGCAATTTATGCCCTATGGCATTATGGAAAACAATAGAGCAATCAGAGGCAATTAGTGGAGTTAAATAGTTGAACTTTAAGACAATCAAAGTGACCCCCTGCCAAACCTCTTGCCATCCCAGGTTGACTATGAGCAAAATCAAGCTACACTCCCTGAGGAACAATAGAAGAAGTTTCACACTATGGGGGAGTGGAGGCAACATAGAAGTTATTAAAACAATCCAGCTGGTCACTACAACCAAGCAATAACAATAATAAGTTCCATTGCTTAACAATAACAAAGAACAATACCCAGAGCAGTGTCAATATATTACCAGAAATGTTCGGATTACAACAACAAAAAATTATAAGAATGCAAAGAAAAAGATAAATATGACCGATATGGAGAAAAGACAAACAAGCAACAAAAATTGCCTGTAAGAGCAACTAGAAGTTAGGTTTAACAGAGACTCCAGAGTAACCATTATAAATACATTTAAGGAACCAAAGGGAACTATGATTTGATGAGTGACAGCAGTGATACAAGGGACAGGAGAGAGGAATTCGTATTATTTTGTTATTATAAGCTACTTAAACTACTTATGAAGTGATATAATGTTATGTGAAGATGGATTTGCATTGGTTATAAATGTGTTTTGCAAGCTCTGTTACAAGTAAAAATAGAAGTATAATTGGTACGCGAAGAAAGGAGGGAAAGTGAAATCATCAAATGCTCGATTAAAACCACAAATGGCCGACAAAGAGGGGAAGACAAAAACAGGAACAATGAGTGACAATGAATGAAATGGTAAAGAATATGACAGTCATTAACCCAACTATATCCCTAGTCGATTTAAATGTAAATGGTTTAGAGTCTATCATCCTGAGTGATGCATCACAGAAACAAAGAACTGAGTATCGCATGTTCTCACTCATAAGCGGAATTTGAATAATTATCATAATGCTATAAGAAAAGGATTGGCAGTAGTGGGAAAGGGGGGGGCACCTCATCAACAAGGGTACCTGCCTACTGGACATTTGTATACCTAACCCCGATTTGTACCCCACATCTTTAAAATAAAAAGTTTAAAAATAAAATAAGTGTCAGTGGTCTAGATACGTCATTTAAAAGAAAGATCGTCAGAGTGGATCAAAAAACAAGACTCAATGATATGTTGTCTACAAAGTGATTCTAAAATTTAAGTGAAATTGCAAGCGACACCAACTAGCTAAAATACTCTTTAAAAAGAATAACAGACTTGGAAGACTCATAATTCCTGATTTCAAAAAGTTACTACAAAGCAATAGCTGTCTAGACAGTCTGGTACCGGAATAAGGATAGACACTTGTACATCAGCAGAATAGAATTGAGAGTACAGAAATAAACCCATGAATTTATTTAACTGATTTTCAACAAGGGTGCCATGATCATTTGATAAGGAAAGAATCGCTTTCTCAAAAGATATTGAGACAGCTGGATAGCTACATGTAAAGTATTGAACCCCAAAGTCCTAAATCCGAGAGACCACTAAAGAGCCAGCTCCGATGCAAACACACAAGGGTCTTTATTCAGGCTGGAGTCTGGGCTCACATCCGTAACCGGCACAGCAGCACAGGAACGAGAGCCCCGACCTAGTACAACAAGTAGTTTATATACACAGTTACGAGGGAGGGGCTGGGCGTGACTGGTTTTTCCTAGGCTTGAGATATTATCCAATTAGAAGAAGGCATGACGTAGAAAACGAAGTCCACGGACCTTGCATAATTAGTTCTCAATTAGGTCTGTGGTGATGTCAGGGGACAAGAGTGCTTGAGATTGGTTGGTTTGTTTTTGATTTGCGCAGGTGTGGGCTCGGCTGCCTGTGATTGACTACTAACCGCCAAACGGGCAGAGTGGGGGTAGTTAAGCCCCCTGGAATGTTAGATAAGCTTCGGTTTACAGTCAGCTTCGGCATAGGAGCAGGCTTGAAACAACACAGAGCCCACCAGAAGAGTGGCTGGCGCCACAGAGCCCATTATAATTTAAGCAAAGGAATGTCCGGGAGGGGCTTATTGCTTAACATTCACACACTGTCAACAGCAGTTGCAGAAGCAGAAGAAGCCGGTTATTTCATTTAACATGGTTATTATGGGACAAGCAAAAACTTAACAAAGTTCTAAGTACAAACACTGCAAACACTTTGTAACTTTATGGTCACAGCCACCACCAGGCGCCCTACATATGCCTAGTCCTACGGGGTTTGAGGTAGGGATTCATAAAATACAGTGAACATGAGGTAGGAATTCATACAGTAAACGTTTCTTTCATATCAAGTATAGTTCTTTTTGAGTTCTTTGAGTCTCTCACAAAGGAATGAAGTTAGACCCTTATATTAAAAAAAAAAAAAAACCTCAAAATGAGTCACAGGACTAAATGTAAGATTTAAAACTATAAAACTTAGAAGAAAATGTAGAGATAAATTGTTATGACCTTGGATTGACAAGGGATTCTTACGTATGATGCCAAAATCACAAACAGCAAAAGAAAAAATAAATTTGACTTCATCAAATTGAAAACCACAAAAAATTAGAAAACTTTTGTGCTTCAGTAAACACTATCAAGAAAATAAAAAGACAACCTACATAATAAGAGAAAATATTTGCAAATCATATATCTGACCATGGAACTGTATCTAGAATATATAAAGAATTCTCATAACTTAATAATAAAAGGGCAACTTAAAATGGATAAAGGATCTAAATAAACATTTATCCAAAAAGATACACAAATGGCCAATAAGCACATGGAAAGATGCTTGCATTATTGCTCACTAGGAAAATGCATATCAAAGCCACAATGAAACACTACTTTATACCCACTGAAATATCTAGAATCAAGAAGTAAGATAATAACAAGTATTGGCAAGGATGTAAAGAAATCAGAACTCTCATGCATTGCTGGAGAGGATGGAAAATGGTGCAGCCACTTTGGAAAACAATGACAGTTCTCCTAACAGTTAAACACAGAGTTACTCTATGACCCAGCAATTCTACTCCTAGGTATACTCAAAAGAAATGAAGACATAAGTTCATACAAAAACATATACATGAACACTTTTAGCAGCATTATTCATAATATTTTATCTTATTTTCTTGAGTTGGAGTCTCACTCTGTCGCCCAGACTGGAGTGCAGTGGCCGCTCCCGGCC
>NW_007259451.1:36341-44209 GCF_000164805.1 Carlito syrichta
CCTCAGCCTTCCGAGTAGCCGGAACTACAGGCGCGCGCTACCACGCCCGGCTGATTTTTAGATTTATTGTAGAGATGCGGTCTCGCTGCCCAGGCATTACTCATAATAACCAAAAGGTAGGAACAACCCAAATATTCATTGACTGATGAATCAATAAACAAAATGTGATATTTGCATTCAATGGAATATTACTCAACCATTTAAAAAATGAAGCACTAATACATGCCACAACATGGATGAAACTTGAAAACTTTTTGCTAAGTGAAGGAAGATAGTTACAAACGATCCCATGCTATATGATTCCACTTATATTAAATGTTCAGAATAGGAAAATCCGGAGAGGCATATGGAAGATTAGTGGTCGCTTAGGACTGGAAGTAGTCGAGGGTAACGAGGGGATAGAGGATGATAGCTAAAGGGCATGGGGTTTCATATTTGAGATGAAAATGTTTTAAACTTGGCTGTGGTCATAGATGCAAACATCTATGAATATACTAAAAGCCATTGAGTAGTACACTTTTGAATGAGTGGTGTGTATTGTATAAGAATTATATCTCAATAAATGTTTTTTAAATAGATTTTTGACATTCAGTGTGGCAGACTAAGGAACTCAGGCAATTCTCTCCTCAAAAAAGCAAGGGCATCACTGTGCAAAATCAACAAAACAGCAGTTTTAGGATTGACCAGCATCATACAACTAATTAGTAGCAGTTATTCATGGAAAACCACTGAACTCTGTAAAAGAACAATGGGAGTCTGGCATTCTTATCTGGGGCTGCTCCCAGCAACTCTCCTTCCTTTAGTTCAAAGAGCATGGTAGATACCAGAGGAGGGTAACCTGTGAAAACCAAGAGCTTTGCTGCTGGAGGTGACTCATTGGATTTGAAGAGGTAGAAAGTCAAACCTCCCAACCAGCAACTGCACTAGTGACCTCAGAACTATGAGAGAATAAACCTGTTGTTTTAAGCCACTCAGTTTGTGGTTCTGTTACAACTGCCTCAAAAAAGTAATACAATATTAATCTGAGGTATCTGTGGTGAGTTAAGATGCCTATTTTAGTCCTTAAGAAATCACTAAAGAATTAATGCAAGAAATAGAGTTTTTTAAAAGAGAAGAAATTTAAAATTTTAAATTATACACTAAAAAAAAACTATCACCCAGAAATTCAGAAAAGAAGAAACAGAGGGAAAAAATTTATGTGCCATATAGAAGAAACAAATGACAGACATAAATCTAACTATATCAATGATTGCATTAAATGTGAATGAATTAAGCACTCCTATCAAAAGACAGAGGCTATCAAACTGAATTTGGGAGGAAAAAAAAAGCACAAGGCCTAACTATATGCTGTCTATAGGAGACACACTTTAGATTCAGATACACATATAAGTTGAAAGAAAAAGATATACCATAACAGCAGTGACCATTAGAGAGCTAGAGTGGCTATACCAATGTCTTATAAAATTGACAATGCAAAAAAAAATTATTTTCTAGAGAAAAATAAGGGCATTTCATAATGATAAAAGTGCCAGCTCATTGAGAGCATATAAAAATTATAAATGTACAGTGGGTACATTAAGGGAAGTTGGCAGTTGGTGGTGAGAGGAAGAAGCAGAAATGTAGCAGAGTAACTGAGCCCAGTGGTGCTACATGTGGATCCACAGGTTCAGTGCTCAGGGCATAGGGAGTCTGGCCCAGATCTTGGTGAGAGTTATTCCTTACCAGACCTAGATTTTAGTCTTATCCCTTCTTTCCCATTCCCCTAGCCCCCAGCTTGCCCAAGGTTTCCCAAAGATGAGCAGTTAAGAGATTGTTCCTTGTCCCCCAGTATCCATTTTCCCTTTCACACAAAAACTACATTTCCCAGACTCCTTTGCTTTTTAGATGTAGCCATGTGACCAAGTGGTCTGGGACAAGGCAGGCCTTCCCAGGCCCCTTTCACTTGAATGTGAAAGGAAGTGATCAGTCTCAGGGTCACGTGGATGCAGGATCAGCACCTGAGAGCAAGCGCCTCTTTAAATTTTGCATTCTAGTCTTCTTACTTGCCTCACTCTTGTCTTGGCCCTTCTACAGACCTCACAGAAATAAGAGGATTACAGTAGCGTATAGGAGCAACTTTATGCCAACAAATTAAATGACATAGACAAATTCCAGAAAGACACAAATATAAAAATTGACTCAATAAGATATGAGAAATCTGAATAGATTTACAATTAAAATTGAATCACAAAGAAAAGCCCAGGCCCAGATGGCTTCACTGGTAAATTCTATCAAATATTTAAATAAGAAATAACACCAATCCTTAACAGATTCTTTTAGAAAATACAGAAGCGAAAACTTCCTAACTCATTCTAAGGCCAGCATTATCTTGAAACCAAAGCCAAACAAAATACATCACAAGAAAACTATAGACCAACATCCCTCATGAAGATAGTTACAGAATCCTTAACAACACATAACAAACCGAATCTAGCACATAATACGGATTATATACTGTAATCAAGTGGGATTTATCCCAGGGATGCGAAGTTGTTTAGTATTTTAAAATATTAATATAATACACCCTATCAGTGGAATAGAGGACAAAAACCACATGATCATCTCACATGATCATCAACAGATATGGAAAAAGTACTTAAAATCCAGCCTGGGCGTGGTGGCTCAAGCCTGTAATCCCAGCACTTTGGGAAGCCGAGGTGAGAGGATTGCATGAGCCCAGAGATTGGAGACCAGCCTGGGCAACTTGGTGAGACCTCAACTCTACAATAAAACAAATAAAAAAATTAGCCAGGCATGGTAGGGCACACCTGTAGTCCCAGTTACTTGGAAGGCGGAGGCGGAAGGATCACCTGAGCTCAACAGCTCAAGGCTGTGGTGGCTGTGAGCGTGCCACTGCATTCCAGCCTGGGCAACAGAGTGAGACTCTGACTCAAAAAAACCCCAAAAAACAAAAACACCAAAATCCAACATTTATTAAAGATTAATAAAGACAAAAATCCCATAAGGAATCAGGAGTAGGAGAAACTACTTCAGCCTGACAAAGGACAACTATGGAAAAACAAACAGCTACATCATAATTAACAGCAAAAAACAATGGTTTCCCCCAAGACTAGAAACAAGGAAAAGATGTCTATTTGTTCTTACCACTTCTATTGAACAATGTGCTGGTAGTTTTAGCCACTACAATAAAGTACACACACACACACACACACACACACACAAACACAAACAAAATTAAAGGTACCCAGGGTGAAAAGAAGTAAAAATGTATTTGTTCAGAAAGATCACAATATATAAGATCATTATATAAAAATTAATTGTATTTCTATATACTAGCAATAAATCCAAAAGTGAAAGTAAAAAAACATTCATATACATTCATAATAACATCAGAAAGAACAACATGCCTTTGAGTAAATCTATTAAAGTACAAGACTTGTACACTAAAAACTGTAAAAAACATTTCTGAGAAATGTTCTGAGAGAAATTTAAGGTCAAATTGGAAAGGCATTCCAGGAATAGAAGACTCAGTACTGTTAGGATAGCAGTTCCCCAAAAATTGGTCTGTAGTTTTAACACAGTCCCTGCCAAAATCTCACAGAGCTTTTTGGTAGAAATTAATGACCTGAAATGAAATTTATATGAAAATGCAAAGGATGCATAATAGTTGAAGCAATTTTGAAAAATAAAAAGTTAGAGGAATTATTCTTCCTAACTTCAAAGCGTACTATGTAGCTATATAGTAATCAAGAAAATTATGATACTGGAATACAGATATGCTGGAGCAAATTAATATCTATATGTAAGTTTAATTTAGACTTTTACCTTAATAGTACACACAAAAATTAGCCCCAAATGGATCATAATCCTAAATATGAGAGTTAAAATTATAAAACTTCTAGAAGAGAATCTTTTTGACCTTACGCTAGGCAAAGATTTCTTATATACAACAAAAGCATGATCTATAAAAGAAAAAAAAGACAAATTGGACTTCATCATATCAAAATTTAAAACTTTTGCACAGCATAAACTGAACCATGAAGAAAGTGAAAAGACCATCCACACACTAGAAGAAAACATTTGCAAACCATATATCTGACAAATAATTTGTGATCAAAATCTACAAAGAAAGATGGTAGATTCGATGCCTGTATTTACTAACCCATCCTTCTGAAACTCCAGTAAATGATAATAAATTTACTAAGAAAAGGAGTATAAAAAGGAGTGACAACATTTTGGAAGATGAAAAACAGATAGACAAGTGTATTTATTTTCATTAGCTAAGAAAACTAAAACCTAATCCAGCAAAGGACTAAGCCCAGAAGCAGTTCCGTTCATATTACAGAACTCTGAAAAATTCAGAAATTGGATTCAGAGGCAGCAGGCAACACTGAAAGTGGCGTGGGACTGAAATAGAAAGACTGGCTGAAAATCCATTTAAACAGCAGTTTAAAGGGACTAAATACTTGAACAGACATTTCACAAAAGAGAACGCCAAAGTGGTCAATAAAGTTATTATGAAAATGCAAATTAGAACTATAATGAGATATCACAACTCATACATCACAATAGGTACATTTTATTTTTATCTTAAAGATAAAGGGTACAATTCAGGATTAGGTACAAGTGGCCTCCCTCTGGCCCCACTTTGCCTGGTTTGTGGTCAGGTGCCCTTATTGATGTTATGTGCCCACCCTCTCTGCCCTGGCAGTTTCTGGCTACTGCCAATTCCTTTCTTATAGTATTATGATAAAAGTTCAGGGTCCACTTATGAGTGAGAACATGTGGTACTCAGTTCTTCGTTTCTGTGATAGATCACTAGTATTATAGACTCTAAATCCATCCAATTTGCTGCAAAGTCCATAATTTTGTCCTTTATGGCTGCATAACAGTCTATCGTGTATATGTACACTTTTTTTTTACCAGTCCAGTTTCTATGGGCAGCACTGTTGGTTCCACGTTTTTGCTACCATGAATAATGCTGCAACAAACATGTGTGCAGGTAACTTTTTTATAGAATGATGTGCGTTCCTCCGGGTATATTCCCAGAAAGGGGATGGCTGGGTTGTGGGAAAGGTTGATTTTTAGATTTTTTTAGGAATTGCCACAGTTTTCCACAGAGGTTGTACTAGTCTATACTCCTACCAACAGTGTAGAAGCATTCCCTTTTCTCTGCATCCACTTCAGCATCTGTTGTTTTTGAGTTATTGAAGATGGCCATCTTTACTGGAATTAGGTGGTATCTCAGTGTGGCTTTAATTTGCATTTCTTTGACGATTAATGATGCTGAGCATTTTTTCATGTATCTGTTGGCTGCTTGTATGTCTTCTTTTGAGAAGTGTCTATTCATATCTTTTGCCCACTTTTAAATCGGGCTATTTGTTTTTTTTCTTTGGGCACATTTGAGTTCATTATAGATCCTGGATATTAGACCTTTGTCAGAAAAACAGTTGGGAAAAATGTTTTTTCTATTCTGTGGTCTGTCTCCCTGCTCTCTTGATGGTTTCTTTCGTTTTGTAGAAGCTTTTCAGTTTGATGAGGTCCTACTTGTCTATCCTATTTCCTATGGCATGGGCATTTGGGATTTTGATCAGGAATTGGTTGCCTATTCCAATTTCCATAAGGGTGACTCCTGCATTTTTTAAGATTCTTATAGTTTGAGGTTTCATGTTTAAGTCTTTGATTCATTTAGAGTTGATTTTTGTGTATGGAGATAGGTAGGGGTCCTGTTTCAATTTTCTGCATGTGGTCAGTCAGTTTTCCCAGCACCATTTACTCAGAACAGATAATTTTTTTAACTTGACAATATCGAGTCTTGGTGAAGATATTAAGCAACTAGAACTTTCATACACTGTTGGTAGAAGTATGAATTGACACAACAATTTTATAAAATTCTTTAAGCAATACCTACTAAAGTTGAACATTACATGTCTACAATACAGCAACTCTGCTCTTTTTATATACCCAACAAAAAAATACATATATTTGTGCATCAAAAGACCTACATAAAATATTCATAGCAGCATAATTTATAATAGCTACAAACTGAAACAACACAAACCTGTATCAATAGGAGAATAAATAAATAGATTGTAGAATATTTATACAATGAGATACTATATAGCAATGAAAGATATCAAACTATGGATACATGCAACAACACAGGTAAATGTCATGTAAAAAACCAAATACAAAAGAGTTACACATACGATTTCATTTATTAAAAACATCCCAGACAGGTAAAAGTAATCTATGATGACATAAGTCAGAACAGTTTTTATCTTTGAGGGGCAATGATTTGAAGGGACCTGGAAAGTTTTGGAATGTTGGTAATGTTTTATGTCTGGATCTGGATGGTGGTTCCTTGGGTCTGTTGATGTGATCCATGAATAATACATTGAGCTGTACTCTTATTATTTGTACATTTTTCCTGTATATAATGTTATTATTCAATAAACATCTTAATTAAATAAAAAAGCAGCAGATTTCTGTCTTAACTTTGAGCAGGCAACTGTCCCTACCCACTTTATGCCTTTTTTTTTCTTCATGTAGTTGTTCAGACAATCAGTGCACAAAATTGAATTTACTACAATCCTCCACCTGTAGCACCTGTCATTATCGGTTCATGCCAGGACTTTCTTTATATTTTTTTGTTTCCTTATCTACAATTTCATTTCCCTTCACTCCATAAGTATCCACCCTTGCATATTAGGTTGATGCATAAGTTTGTAGCGTTTGTTTTTGGCAAGGCAACTCTGCAGTGTTGGGAATTTATCACTTGTCATTTGGAGTGACAATGTTGTGCTTGTGAATATGCCTTGCATTATGCAGATCTGAAGAAAGTTAGTGCAATTTGTGGGCTAAAGGAGATGGGGTGTCAAGTGGGAAAAAAAATGAACGCTTCCGACGTATTCTTCTGTTTGAATAATGTTCTCCTTTAACAGAGGAATAAAGGCAGCAGAGGCCACTCCAAACATCTGTGACATGTATGGGGAGAAAATGTATGGAGAGAATGCCAGCGGGGAAAAAGCATGGACAGAAAATGCTTTTGTCATTTCAAAGAGGGCCACTTTGACCTGAGTGATTCTCCACGTTCAGGAAGACCACCGGGCTTTGACGAAGACTGTTTAAACGCTCTAATCCATGATGATCCATATCAGTCAACCCGATAATTGGCAAATATAATGAACTGTGACCAGTCAAACATCATGCGACATTTGCATTCCATCGGCAAGCACAAAACGCTACAAACGTATGCATCAACCCGATATTTAGTGGATGACTTCGTCATTTACATTCTACACCTTTATTCACATATGCTTGTATTCATGAGCAATAATCAGCATTGCAGTTTTTAAACATCCATGAAAATGGCAAGTCTCCCCATGTACTCAGCCTTCGTTTATGCTCTATGAGAAATTAAACATTTTATTCACAAAGGCCCAGTGCACTTTTGTTAATATAATTAACTTTGGAGTTTCGTTGATCTTGTAAATATCTTAATTGCTATTGTGTAGAAAAGGCGTACATAAGGAACAATCATCCATTTTTATATTTGAGTTTGAATACGACCGCCTTGCTGAGCTCCTAAAAATTCTAAGAGTTTGTTGATTCTCTTGGCTGTTCCATGTGAATGGTATCCCCTGCTCTTTCCAGTAGACAGACAGGCTGCCTCCTAAGGGAGCTAAACCCCGGCCAGGAACGCCTCCCCTACACCTGTTATCTGCCTCGGGGCGCGGGAAGCCGGCGCCAGCCTTCACTCGGCCGCTCCCGCCAGGTAGATCCGCTCCCGCCGGGTGGACGCGCTCCGGCCGGGGGGGCCCATTCGCGCCAGGTGGATCCGCTCCCGCCGGGCGGACCCGCTCCCC
>NW_007259451.1:44616-80639 GCF_000164805.1 Carlito syrichta
CCCAGGCCACACCTGCACACCTGGCGCGGGGGCCGCCGAGGGCGCGCGGGGACTGAGGACACGAGCGAGCGTCTCCCCTCGAGGGCTCCGGCGTGATCCGGCCCTGCCCGCAGGTAAGGCGCCCTCTTTCCACCCTCGGAAGACGGGTTCCCTGGGTAGGAAGAGCCAACTGGAGGGTCTTCGGCCTCCTCGGCCCCCTCCTACCTCGGGACCCTGACCTTCCGGTGCTTCGGGGGGTCGCGTCTCCATCCCCATCTCCCGCCACTGGCCACCTCGGCCCCTTCCTCCCCCGCCAGCAGTGGACTCAAGACTTGCCCACCGGGACGTAGAAACCTCGGGGGCGGACGAATCTGCCATCTTTCTGCCCCTCCCGGGAGCCCCCTTGAACAACTGGGCACAGAAGCGCATGACCGCAGTATTCAGGATGCTGTCTAGAATTCTGGTTCTTGAAAGGCTTGGACTTGCAAAGCTGGAGCTGCCAGGGCCGCACGCCCTTAGTGGCACTAAACGCTTGGGGGAACCCAGGGGCCATGAAGTGCAGTCACAGGCTCTTCACCTGACATTTATAGGGTGTTTTACAGTTTATAAGGCACTTTTCACAGACCTTGATCCTGGGAAACATTCTGGAGCATTCCTCAGAAAACTCCTCTTCCAGCAGACTGGGGGTTCCACCCCAGGGAAGGGTAGCATTCCCATAGGAGGACCCTCAGTCCTGAGATGAGCTTGGATAGTTATTTGAATAAGAAGAGTGTGAATACCTTGGCACTTTTGAAAAAAAAAATCCATTTAAAATAGCCATACCTACACCCAGTGGGGGAACTCTGGAGTCCCCAACATTCAGATGAATGAGACTAGAATCCACCCATTGCCCAAGCTTTATAAATTAAAAAGCACTTTTGTTGTCTGTATAAAAGATGTTTGTAAATAACTATGCTTCCATGGTGTGAGCAAGCTTTTCTACGTTGATTAATTAGTAACAGCACAAATACAAATCAACCAAACAGTACTTTCCCCTCTACTGCATTTCCATGGAATAGAGTTATAATTAGACAGTGTTTGAATTGCCCTAGTTCTGTTCCAGAACGTTTTCACCAGTGAGAATGTGAGCCATCAGGTATCCAACAGTGCTTCTTCAGTCTTCAACCTAATGGAGGTAAAAGAAAATTCTGAACAAACTGTTCTTAGAAGATACTTTGGAGGACAGAGATAATACAAGCAAAAATACACAGTGTGAGCACCCCTGTCATCAAGTATCTCAAACCCCAAATATTTATTAAGGGTCTAATAAGAACCAGGCACAATGAAAAAAAAAATCATATGGACCAGTTTTATAGAGACAAGCTTGGACGGACAGAGAATTTGAAAACCCCAGAGCCAGAAGGAGCCTCAATGACTGCCACTACCAACCTTGTGTCCAGGTAGACACCTGTGTCCCTGGGCTGCCACCCCCTTTCCAAGTAGGTCAGGTAGCCCCATATCACCCATTTTGTCTGTTCCAGAAGTTAGAGGTTCCCTATTCCGTGAGGGTGCCTGATTGGGTCTTACAGAACTTGCTTTGTTAAAGAGTTCTGTCTTACGCTGAGACAAGATCTAAACTCTCTCCCTTGACTCCCTGCCACCCCTCCCCCAATCTAGCTGATTGTATTGGAATACCAGTACATGGGATTGGCCCAAGTCAAGATTTGTGACTTGAGACCCTTGGCCACATTTAACCCCCAGGGGTGTTCTGTTCCCTGCAGAATCTTAGCCACAGTATCTTAGAACAACCTAAAACCCATTCTGCACCCAGAGACACACTGACCCTGCTGCAGGATGTTGGGTGGGCTGTCTATTCCAGGATCCCTAGCTTGGCAGTCAGTCCCTGTGTGACAACGGCACTCCCCCCCACTATGATTTCCAAGTAGCCCCACCCACTTTACATTGCTGTTACCTGCCTGGACCCTGTCTAATGACTCTTCCTGGGGTAGCTCTTGAAGACAGGCTTGTTATCTCCCATAAAACGTAGTACTTTCTGTGTGCAAAGCACTAAGCTTGGGGGGAGGTTAGAAAGATTTTAAATGATAGACTTGCCTCCCAAGGAGTTCTCTGGTTAGTGAAAAGCTAGAAATATCAAGTAAGTTCATTTGCTGGGGCCTGGAGGACATGGAGGAGGCTGGAGGGAGGTAGAGCTGAGAAGAGGAGGTCTAGACTGCCAGTTAGGTCAGAGCTTTGTTCTCCAGTGAAGGTTTTGAGTGGGGGCGGCAGGAACAAGTCAGTGTCTGGGAAGTTACATATGCCAGCAATGCCCTTGGGACTGTGGAGGAGTGAGGCTAGGGTAACAGCTGGATTCAGACCATCCCAATTTTCTGGGACAGAATTAGAGCCACGGTGTTGGCAATGGAGGGTGGAGGCAGGTGAGAATGAGAGGCTGGACTGGGGAGCCTGAGGCAAGAGACCTACCAAGGGCAACATCTGAGGTTAGAGTCTATATGAGTGAGAGCAGGGTGGTGCCCTTGAAAGAATTAGAGAAGTCAGGAGGAGGAAATATTTCTTAGGAAAGTTGTGAGACAAATTCTTTCCCAAAAGAGTTGAAGTGGTGAGAGGGCTTTTGGGAGGAGGTGCCCTTGAAAGGGAATGGGGGGAGGTCTCAGGGGGAGAGAATGCACCCTGTGGAGGTCTTCTGCCTAGCTAAGAGGTCTTTGAAGCCAAGGCAGTGAGAACCTCACCAAGAGAGGGAGGGGGCAGAGAGAGAAGGGGCCTATGGACAGGACACCAGGGAGGGCGAGGAAGCAGAGGGGTTGTTAGGAGACCTGGTATTGGCACTTCTGGAAGAAAGGTTCCCAGAGGGAACTCCAGAGAGAGCATGGAGAGAGGCAGTCACTGTGGACTGAGGTGTAAAACGATCCATCTCTTTTCAAAAGCTTCTTGACAACATGCCCCGAGAAATGTTCAGAGCAGCAGTTCCACTATTAAATCTCTCCAAGAATGCCACACCGGTTTTTCTCTACTTGAACCCCTCTGGAGACTCTGATTGCTTTCGAACACACTGCCCAGATACAAGGTCCTGCCTCTGCCTCACCTCCCTGGGCTCGTGCTCACTAGACTGCTTATATTCCCTCCATGCCTTGCCTGCGCGCTCACCACACTGTGCATGGAGCTCCATCTGTCTGAAGTCTCTGTCTGTCTGCTTTGCTCACCAGCAACTGCACCTTCCACGTGCAATTAGCACAGGCCCTTTTCTGAGAAGCCTCTGCAGCCAGCCCCTCCATGGGGCACCTTCCACATCACCTGTTAACAGCTGGTTAATGTTTCTCTCCCCTGTTGGCTAAGAGCTGCTGGGGAACAGGGAGCTCCGTGAATGTCTGGTGCATACCTGTGCACATAACTGAATGTTTCTACTCACAGAAAAGGCTAGGGACGTGAAGACAATGATATCGATGATGGTTATTTTGATTTCACTGTCATTGAGTACTTCTTATATCCAGATGCCATCCTCAGAAATGTACATGCCTTCTCTCATTTAGTCCAAATAAACAATTCTGCGTGTTAGATAATATTACCCCAATTTTACAAATTGCTCAAGTTGCTTAAAGTAATGTGGAAGTGATAGAGCCAGGATTAAAGCCCGTGTTCATATAGCTCCCACTACCATCACCTTGGCTCAATCATCTTTATTATCTTCCTCTTCAAGGGATCTGACCTTTTCCCCCACACACAGAGGACTCATGGGAAGTGCATCCACTTCCTAACTACCTCTCCTGACACCTGCTTGTTTATCATATGTTTTATAATTACTGAAATGAAGCCAACTCCAATGTTGGGGTCGAGGTAAGTAAATTACAGAAGATTCACATGATAAAAACAGGAGGAAGCCGTTGAAAATGCTACTATGAAGCATTCCTAACAAGGAAAAAAAACATGAAAAATGAGAGCACAAAAACTGTATATGCTGTGTGATGATAAACATATAAAATATGTAAGCAAAGGGGAAACGTCCATGTGTATCACTGACTGGGCAGTTGATCTATTAGTGGCAGAGGAGTCAAGGAGGATATTAGGTTTGGCCTCTGGGAAGTCCTGAATGTTGTTTCTCTTTCAGTGTGAGGGACAAAGGGAAGACCTGGCGTGGTCACAGGGGAGGCAGCCAGCGGAGGACAGCAGCTTGAAGGTGTAAGAAAGACATCAGGCAAGGGTTACCCTCAGAAGCGAGTGGAGGCAGGAGGCTGTGGTGTGGGAACTGAAGGCATGGAGATAAGGAGAGAGAAGGCAGGGAGTCCAGAGAGTGGATGGTTGCTGGGAAGGAGGGGTGGGTAGGACCGAGGGTTTGAGGAGAGTGGCAGTACCACTACTCTTACAGCATCATCCCAGGCCCTTCCCCAGGCAGGCCGCCAGTTTCTGGGTGAATTCCACACTGTGATGCCCATCTTAGTGGCACTGTTTTCTGGTTGGTCTGCTTAGCCACAGTATAGTGTAGCCCCGGGCCTGCAACTTCCTACGCACAGGCCCTTGTCCCTCGGTGTGGCCTGGCGTTATGTTAGTGCTTGGTTTTGAGCAGAGCTGCTTCATGCTCTGCCCCTGGAAGGCACTGTGGTCCCTGGTGGTTCAAGTCCTGGTTCAGCCCCTTGATAGTCATGTGACACTAGGCAAGTTACTTAACCTTTTCCACACCTATAGAATGGATTTAATAAAGCTTACCGGCTTAGAGGGTCACGATAAGAATTAAATAATCTGTGTAAAATGCTTGGCATAGTACCCGACACATAATGCTTAACAAAGGTTAGATTTTTTTGTATTGATGTTATTATAATACAGTTGATGTTTTGGTACCAAAATATTGGACTTTACATTTATCCCCATTAAATTGTCTCTATTATATTTACTTAGCTCCCAAAGTTTCTGTAGCTTGTCAAAACCTTTGAATCTTGATCATCTTGAGCTAATCATTTTGTCTACTTACTTGATACACGTTTTTTGGCTTTGTCATCTAAGATATTGATGAAAGTGATGAATGGAGGGGAAGGCAAGAGAGCTCTGTGGCATGCCTCCAGGAACCTTACAAAAAAAAAAGCCTGGGTGCAGTGACTCATGCCTGTAATCCCAAGCACTTTGGGAGGCCAAGGGGGGAGGACTGCTTGAGCCCAGGAGCTCAAGACCAGCCTGGGCAGCATAGCGATACTTTGCCTCTACAACAAAATAAAAAAAGACTAGCCAGATTTGATGACACATCCCTGCTACTCAGGATGCCGAGGCAGAAGGATGGCCTGAGTCCAGGGTCGAGGCTGCGGAGAGCTGTGTTGGTGACACTGCTTCAACTTGGGCAACAGAGTGAGAACCCAACCCAAATAAATAAATAAATAAATTTTAAAGATTAAAGATTGCTCTTGCTCATTAATTAGGTCTCAGGTTATGACTGTTTAGCCACAGATACACTAATTAAATCATCCAACCATCCGTTTCTTTTGCTTGTGCTTGGGAAGTATCAAAAGGAGTTCTGCTGAAACTCAGATGTGCAAGGTCAAGAGAAGATCTTGACTAGCAGTCCAGGGTCCCTGTCTAAGATAAGATCAAAGTTCAGTGTGATGATATTATTTCCATGTGGCTACTCTAAACATCTTCTAGACTTCTATATATCATCAACGCCAAGTTGAGTCTTTAATTGGTGCAACTGACCCACTCGGAATCTAAAGTCTTATTCAACAGGTGTTTGTGGAGGGCTAGCCATGGGAAGTCACTGTATTGTGTTCCAGGTACAACAACAATGCACTTGAAGCCCCAGTGGCAGTGGGGAAGAAGGGAGGCAACCCAGACACCTCGGGGAGGGAATGTGCTGATGGGGAAGCAGCCAAACCTGTAGGTAGGTAGAAGGTGGCAAGGAGAGTACCTGCCACAGAGGAGGGGGGTCTTGAGCTGACTCTTGACTGTTCAGAGCTGTTTGCTCACAGGTGGGAAGTGGATGGGTGGAACTGGGGTGGAAGGAACAGAAGTACACAGCAGAGAGCCAGGGGAGAGCTTGGCTTGTTCCAGAAACTGCTGGTGGTCTGGGGTGACCATAGGCAAAGGGTTGATTAAAAATAGGTGAGGGATAGGAAAATTGGCCAGGATGGTGGCTCCCCAGACTTGGTTGTTCCTCAAAACACCTGGTGGGGAGACTTTCAAAGTTCTCTTACCAGACCCCACCATGGGAATTCTGATCAGGCATGGGAGAGGGGGTCTGAGTGTTCAGAAAACTTGGTGCTCATCCTGGTTGAAGCCCTTAGGGGCCGTTGCAGTCCTCAAGAGAGGATTGATGGGGGCAGGGGTTAGATTATGGCCATGGCTGTGCAGGAAGAGGGCAGGGGCAGGGTTTCCAGCACATGGAGACCATTTGGTTGTAGAGGTGGAGACACAGAGGGAAGTCCGACATTGTCCCAGGCTTCTGACATGAGAGGCGGCAGAGTCAGGGAGGAGGAGCAGGTTTGGGGTAGGCATGACTAACACTTGAGTTTGGAATTTGTGAGAATACAAGGACATTTAGGGGCTGGTGGTCTTGGAGGCTAATGGGGGTGGGATGAGGCAATTGGGGATGGGAGGTGGCTCTCTCTTCTTTCTCAGCTCAGCTGCAGGACTTGGCAGGCTGTCCCAGTCCTGGGGCTCCTGCCTCACGGAAAGGTCCCACACTTGGGGAGGATGGGTGAGAGCTCGTCACATTGTTTGCACAACCGAGTTTATTTGTCTACATGTGGCAAAGTTAGCTCTTCCGGCAAGGTAAGCTCTTCCTCCAGTTTACAGCATTGCCCTGTGGGTAGAGGAATGTGAGGGGGAGGGGAGAAAATGAATGAGTAGAACTTACCTGGAGCTGAGTAAACTTTCGAGGTGTTTACTTACCAGGCTGGGTTTCAGCTGCAGGGCTCCCAATGCCAGTAGAGGCTCCAGGAGGCAGGGTGTGGGCTGCCAGAGATAGCAGGGGTGAGGAGTTATTAGTCTTCAGAAGAGAAACAGGCAGTTGTTACACATATCCTGATACTGCCTACCATGTAAGACTACTTTTAGCTGAAACACGTCCTAACTATGACTAGGAGAGCTTGTGTGGACTCTCAAGTGGAATACGTTCAGGGCCAGACTCCATTACTTAGCAAGGAGTTCAAACTAGGAGTCACAGACCCTGGCTCCACTGGAGTCCTGGTCCTCTGAGCCTCTCTGTGTAATGTTCAGTGAGTTATTGCCCTCTGAGCTTGGGCTGGGTGATCAGTAAAATAAAAGGATCGAATGTCCTAGTGACTTTCACATCTCTTTTCAGAACCCCAAGCTTCCATGGAAGGACCTCAGGGATCTCAGCATGTCTCCTGTCAGAACACTTACACTCTCACCTGCCTTACATGGCGGGCTGCCACCATTTCATTAGAAGGAAGCTTTCTGTAGCTTTAAGGAGAGGTTTGACAAACAACTTGGGGTAGACAATCTCCGAAGACTCTTTCAATTCTGAAATTCTATAGTAGCCGATTCTTGATAAATTGGGGTATTTCATCTTAATGGTTTGGACTCCATGAGGTTAGCAAGAAATGTTTTTGATAACAGACCTGTGGCAGGAAATGAGTAGCCCATGGCAACAAGAATGGGTGTGGATGGCCTGTGTGTATGTGTGTGTGTGTCTGAGACAGGTGTGTCTGTTTGTTTTTATGAGGCTCCTGTCCACTTATCTGCATGGGAGTATGTGTCATTGCCTGTCAGGTCATTCTTCTCCTTTCTCTCTCTCTCTGTCTCTCTGTCTCTCTGTCTCTCTCTCTCTCTCTCTCTCTCTCTGTCAAATGTCAACCATCCTATGTCACATTTCAGCAAGCTCCTGCTCTTTGCTAGCTGTCAAGGAGTAAAGCAACTCAAATAATTTACAGTAGTCATGATTGATATCCAACCTATGACTTTTTTAAACTAAACAAGGCAATTTATATTAACCAGTAGATATGTTCTTCATCCAACATTGTCCTGATACCTTGAATTTTGTTTTATCCTTACTCTTTGTTTCTTCTAATGTTTGTATATGGAAATTTCAAGTATAAAGCAAAGTTAAAAGATCTTTCCAGTGAGTGTCTGTTCTACCACCTGGATTCTGGCATGGACATTTTATATATTTGTTGTATAACATGTCTATCCATCTTTCTATCCAGCCTTCAATCCACCTTATATTTTTTTGAAGCATCTTAGAGTAGATTACATATAGCAATACACCTTCTAAACATTTTAATATGCATAATATTATCATTTTTATTAGATTGGAAAATACAGTTCATAAAGTAAAGGAGAAAGAGAGAGAGGAGATTCACCTCTACAAGGAAGGGAAGGGGGCCAAAGCTTAGGAGAACATGGTGGCCATCTAATATACATATTATTAACTAGAGTTTCATATTTGCTTAGTTTTTTGTGTAAAAGTTATAGACAATGAAATGCACAGATCTGAAGTTTTTTGTTTTTTTTTAAATTTATTTTAAAGATGTAGGGTACAATTCAGGGTCAGGTATACAAATGTTCCTTATGAAGGTAGCCTTGAAATCCGAAGTTTACATTGTCTGAGGTTTGAAGACAACTCAAACCCTATCAAGATACAGAATGTAGCCGGGCTCGGTGGCTCAGCCTGTAATCCCGCGCTTTGGGAGGCTGAGGTGAGTGGATTGCCTGAGCCCGCGGGTTCGAGACCCGCCTGGGCAGCGAGACCTCATCTCTACAATAAATCAAAAAATTAGCTGGGCGTGATAGCGCACGCCTATAGTTCCAGCTACTTGGAAGGCTGAGGCGGAAGGATCGCCAGAGCCCAACAGGTCGAGGCTGCGGTGGCCGGGAGCGGCCACTGCACTCCAGTCTGGGCAACAGACTGAGACTCCAACTGAAAAGAAAAAAAGATACAGAATGTTATCCTCACTCCCAGAACATTCCCTCATACACTTTCCCATACACTGGATTCTTGAGCTTTAGGATCGGGGCGCTCTCCTAGATGCTGCTTAATGTATCCATAAGAGTGCTTCCCAGTTCTTGTTCCTGTCAGCCTGGTTATGTACTAGCACTTCAGAGTCTCTGGCAGGGGCAGGAGTGCATGAAAGCACTCTTAAGTGTCTCTTCTTAGAACAACACTAATCCTATCCTATCGGGTCAGGGCCTTATAACCTCATTTCATCTTAGTTACCTTCTAAAGTCCTTGTCTCCAGATATAGTCAATTGGGGTTAAGTCTTCAACTTATAAATTATGGGGAATAGCAAAATTGCTCATTACAACATGGTTCTTCCTAAAGACTTGTCCATCAACTCTGAACCAGGTGTACTAGTTGCCTGCTGAGAATTTGAGCTGGGCAGCTACGTGCAGACTTCCACATTTCCCACTGTGGGAATTTTTGACAGCTGGCCAGTATGATAATGCTGCTGTAACAATACTTCTACAACTTTCTACAAAGTGCTTTCAAGTACATAGTCTAATTTAACCTCTTAGCAAACCTGTGAAATAGGTATTGTGCTCATTTTGTGGATGAGAAAAATGAGGCACTGGACATTTTCTGGCCCAGGGCTCCTTAGTCAGTGGGGAATGAAATCCCTCTGCTCCAACTCTTGTAGATAGCACTGTGATGTTTTCATTAAGAGATTCATGGATTTCTTTCCCAGTCCCAAACTTTTAGTTTTCAAAGTGTATGTAGAAGGTTTTGGGATTTCTGTTGCCTATAAAATGAAGCAGCTAGGCCTGGTGCATTGCAGATGCACTAAAGATGACCCCATACACAAAAGTCAATTAAACGTATTCCTAATGAAGGAACTGACCTGGTAGACAGAAAGAAACCTTCCTGTGTCTAACTATGTAATGATCTATGTTGTCATTTTTTTTTTTTTTTTTTTGAGTTGGAGTCTCACTGTCGCCCAGACTGGAGCGCAGTGGCCGTTCCCGGCCACCGCAGCCTCGACCTGCTGGGCTCCGGCGATCCTTCCGCCTCAGCCTTCCAAGTAGCCGGAATTACAGGCGTGCGCCACCACGCCCGGCTGATTTTTTGATTTACTGTAGAGATGAGGTCTCGCTGCCCAGGCGCGTCTCGAACCCGCGGGCTCAGGCAATCCACTCACCTCAGCCTCCCAAAGGCGCGGGATTACAGGCTAAGCCACCGAGCCCTGCTTATGTTGTCATTTTTAAAGTCCTGAAATTAAGCCTGTCTTGTTCTGTGGATCAGTTCAACAGGGTTTGGATTCCTGATGCTGAAGAAGTTTGGCAGTCTGCTGAAATAGCAAAGGACTACAGGGTTGGGGACAAAGTCCTGCGACTCCTGCTGGAGGATGGAACGGTGAGGACCCTTGCTGCTCATAGCTGCAGTGATATGTAAAGCCATAACTGGGGGGTGTGTGGGACTGGGGGCGCATGGTCCCTGTGGGAACAGCCCAGGGGAGGGCGCACGAGAGGGCACCAGCACCCTCCCCCAAATGACTAGCTAGTGCCGTGGATCCATGGGTGCACTGGTACCACTCTCCTCCCCTTCCCCCGCCCCAGACTGCCCTACCTCAACCTGCCCTCTCTGTAATGAGGGTTCAGACACAGTAGCCAGTGCTGTGCCCTGTGCTGCATTTCCAGACTCTCAGCACTACTCGGAGAATGCTGAAACGTCATCAGCCATTTTGGCTTCGTGGCTCTCAGCAGAGCAACTGGAAGAAGATGAGAAACTTGGAGAAAAGTAGTTTGAGCCCAAGGCATACACTGGTGGAGAAAAATATCAAGATGGGAAGAGGAAGAAAAAGAGGGGGGGAGCTAGAAAATAGGCAAGGAGTGGGAGGAGACTGGAGGGAGAGAGTCAGTTTATGGATATACAAAAACACATAGAGGAGGGAGTGTGGCAGGGACAAGGAGACAAGGAGACAAGGACACCCTGCTTTGTGTAACGTTACGAGGTGCCTCTGTCAGTGCTGGAGTGGTGAGGGGGAGGCTCAGGATGAACTTCAGGGGTTGTGCCCATGGTGGGATGTGCTGGGGAGGAGTTTCCCTCTGAGGCTGCGTGTACCTTCTGATTATGCAGCTTCTGAAGATCTTGCATTTGCTTTAAGCGTCTGTCACGACTTATCCTTTCCCACCAGAGCTGTAACACAGCCCACTGGATTCGTAGCGAGGGTGACCTTACATTTTTAGAATCAAGTAGATGGGTGCAGAGCTAGATAGGGAATTTGTCCTCTATCTGGATGCCAGAGCTGTTCTGGGGAATCTCATATGAATATCAGATGCTGGAATTGACAAAGCATGTAAATGATCTCTGTAGAGATAGAAAGGACACAATATTTCCAATCAGATTGACCCAGGTTTGGGAGACATTGCCTAACATATTGGGAAGGGAGATGAACTTGGTGGTTAAAGGCACATCCTCTAGAATCAGACTGTCTGGATTCAGATCCTGGCACGGCCCCTTGCTAAGTCTGTGGCAGTGGGCCCCTTGGTTCCTCGTCTCTAAAACAGAATTAGTAACCACACACAACCGCAGGACTATGACGATCAGATGAGATCTCCCACATATTCAAGTGATGGAGAACATAGCTGCCTCCAGTTAGCTTTCATTTCTGTCAGTAACTCCTTGCAGCTTTTCTTGAATACCTCCTGTGCACAATCTGGGCTCTGAGCAGGGATCAGATGACTTTGTCAGGGGAGAAAATCCTCAAGGCAGCATCTGCAGGGGCAGTTTACTGCTTTCATAATATCAGCAGGGTTTCAGGTGACTGCATTCCTGGCCCTGAACCAACCACCTCTGCAGAGGACAGAGAGAGGTAGGTAGGATTTGGGCAGCTAGACTGCTCTTTCACTTAAGCTTTTGTCAATACTGTGAGGATCCTATTTGGTGTAGGAAAATGTCACCTCCTCTCTGCCTGTTAATGTGATGTTCTTCACCTCTTTTCCCCTCCCCTACAGAGTGTCCGTTCTGTCTTTCTCTCCTTCTGGGTTTCTCTCACATATACAAAGGCTTAACCAGAAATGGGGATTCTTGATTTAAAACAGAAAACGGAAGAGCTCAGGCAAGGAAAATAAACATTATGTATGAGAAGCATTTTTCTTCATTTTATTCCCAAAATAAAAGTGTGTAGGTTGAGAATGTTCTGGCTGGGGGCAGGTCCACAATTCGGTTGCCTCGGGTGACAGTGGGACAAGCCCCTCCATAATGGTCTGTGTCCAGTTGTCTCGGATTGCCCTGAGCTGCTTAACTCATGCACCAGACCAGCCAGCCAACAAAAACCCCTGTCAGCATTGGCAGGAGCCATTGTGACAGGGAAAGAGCAAGGCTTCAGAGCAAGACCCACACTAACTGTGTGACCTTTCTGAACCCATCTCATTGGGGTAGTCATGTTCTCCCTGGAAGGCAGTTTTGAGGATTAAATGAAACAATCCATGCTGAGTGCTTGGCATGGGGTCTGTACAGTGGCACCTGCTGAGGGGTAACCAGGCCACCTCGTGAGGGTGGTCCAGGACCAGGGATCAAAAGGAAGCCTACCGAACTGGCTGAGTACCAAGAAAGCAACCTGGGAAGGTGGAGGAGAAGCAAGCTTTTTGAGTGACCTTGCTCGAGTCGCCTTTACCTCTCTGGGCTTCACCTCCTCCAGTCATGAAATGAGAATGAAGGAGTTAGAACACTGACACATGGAGGGACCAATTTTCTGTGGTATCTACACCATGAGGTATACTAACCCTACCTTCATTCTGCTTAGGCAGCTACTTGAGGAATACCAGGGGAAACCCGGTGGGAGAGGGACTGGCCTGAGAAAGTCGCTTGGCCCAGGACTGAGAGTGGTAGGAACTGGCAGCCCTGCTGGGGGATCCGAGAGCCCTTGGGCACATGAGTGGCTGTAGACAGGAGTCACTGCACCAGGGGCCTTTGACAGAGAGACGGCTGCCCACACAGGCTGCTTTTGGTACTCACCACCAAGTGTGTCAGCTTTTGGGTGGAGACTTGGCAACCTTAGAGCTGTAAGGAACCTCAGGTCATCATGTCATTTTTGCGGCAGCATCTTATTTTCAGATGAAAACTTTCGTGGTCCCCACATTTGAACCAAGTGGAGTCCCTGTGGGAGAATCAGGAGTGGGCTCCCAGATCCCTGCCCACATGATTTTCTACCACCACTTATTGAGGCCTCTATAGCTCTGGGGACCCTTGGTATGGTCTAGCACCTCTTCATAGATCAGAGAAGTGAGGCCCAGAGAGGGTGAGTGATTTTCCCGAGGATACATAGCCAGTGCCCTGGTCCCCTGGCTCCCACTTTTCATTACCCCAAGAGTCAGCTATGAAGATTGTTTCCTCATTGCTATATATCAGTTTGTTTTTCACTGTTCGTGATGACCCCAATGCAGGGTGGACAGGACAACGGACAGTGATTCAGCAGAAGCACCAAATATATTTTATTTCCAGAACTCTAACTTCACCTTTGTCCATAGGAGCTGGATTATTCCGTTGATCCCAAGTCTCTGCCTCCACTTCGGAATCCCGACATCCTCGTGGGTGAGAATGACCTCACTGCCCTCAGCTATCTCCACGAGCCCGCGGTACTCCACAATCTCAGAATCCGCTTTGCAGAATCAAAACTCATCTACACCTACAGTGGTAAGGAGTGAGATTCTAGGAAGTAAGGAACAGCACTGAAACGTAATGCCTGCTGTCTAGAGCATCCTGGTGATAGTTGATGCTCATTTATGCTGAGTATCTAGCATTTGTTATAAAAAGAAGTGACTAGCTATGGAGAATCTTCAACAAGAACCAAGACTGGACTTTTAAGAAAAAGAGATGTGACCAAAGATTGTGTCCAAGTTTGTCATTGGATTTGATACATTTATTATTTATTTGGGGGCAATGATATTGTTTACCTTGTGAATTACAAAATCCTCTCCATTTTGGGGCACTTCCACCCATCAACTCATCCACCCATCAGAATAGTCCAAAGATGCACTCATAAGCGGGCCCTAATCACTGGTTGCATGGGCACAAGGGTGGGATCTGCAGACACTGGACACTGCTAGGGAAGGGAGGGGGGGAAAGATGGAGGGAGAAGGCCAAGTCCACTATCAGGAGGAGAAGGGGCCTGCTAGAAACCCAAATGTCACCTGCATGCAACTTATGTAGTAAGTCATCTCTCATACCCCACAACTCTAAAATTAAAAAAAAAAAAGAATAGTCCAGAGATGTAGGTGATTGGCAGGGAACCACGTGTCAGCTTACCCATCCGTCAGCCTAGTCCAGAGACAGATAATTTCAATGCCTTGACTGACCTGTCCAAAGTCACACAGAAGATTTACTTAGTGGCAGCACTGGGGTTTCTCAAATGAACCTGGAGGTCTGGGTGGCAGTAAGAATCTTATAACTTCATCTGACATTTTTCCTCAGGAATCATTTTGGTGGCCATGAATCCCTATAAGCAGCTGCCGATATATGGTGATGCCATCATCCATGCCTACAGCGGGCAGAACATGGGTGACATGGACCCACACATATTTGCCGTGGCTGAAGAGGCGTACAAGCAGATGGCCAGGTAGCTTCCTGCCAGGCAGAGCTTCCCCTTACTCTGCAATGCTCCCTGCCTTTGCTGGACCCTCACAACAAAGGAGAGATATCTGGGCTGGGCTTACTAAGAGATGGTCGGGCCAGGGGGCTGCTTTGCTGAGCAGATTACCTGTAATGAATAGCAAATTACTGTCCAGACCAAGTTTCCTTTTGTGGTGTGTTTGGTTGGAGGAGTATCGTGTTATTCTCTACTGTGGAAGCAGAGTGTCCTGGCAGGCAAGCATAGGTTTCAGCTGCAGGAGATTTGGAACTGGATCCTCAGAACACCGCTTGGTTTGTATATGGCTTTGTGGAGTTCTTGTTTTGCTAGAAAACATGTGACAAAAGCCTTCTGTGAACCAGGTACCATCCTCACATTCCTAATAACTCGGGTACCCTCAGCATAGCGCTTGATGGTCAGGTTCATGTTGCCCTTGCTTGATGCTAGATGGTTGACACTAGACTGGAAGTCAGGAGACCTGACTTTAATAATCCCAGCCCTGTTCTACCTGCCTGAGGGACAGACAACTTGGCATGTCGTTCACCTTCTCAGTCTTCATTTCCACTCTGAAATGAAAGAACTGGACCGGGGGTCTACCTTTTAAGTCCCTTCCAGCATTCACATGGGAGGCTGTGTGCTCTGTGGCTTGTGGCGAGTCACTTTACCTCTCTGAGTCATCATTTTGCTCATCTGTAAAATAGATATCCATGTCATAGGATTTTTGTGAAGCTGAAATGAGAATCTGTGTTTAATGCCAGGGCAGTAGACTGAGCTTCAGGGAGTCACCTACCCAAGGTCAGGCAGCAAGTAAAAGTACTGGGATTTGTGCTCAGATCATTAAACTATACGTATAATTTATTTTTCTCATAACTATTCTCTTTTGCTTTAGTGTTTTCATCTGTAAAGTATAGGAGAATAAAAACATAATTTGATCTTTGTGGTGGCCATGACAGTTTGGAAAAGAACTTTCACATACAGTGGTCTCCTTTGGTCTTACAACACTCCTGTGACGTGGATATGAGGCCACCGTTATTGGCCTCATATCACAGATGGGAAACCTGAGGTCCAGGACCTCTACCTGCCACCTCTTTACTGTATAACCCTGGGCATAGCACCCGAGTTTCTTCAGCTTTGTGTTCTCATCTGTGAGCTGGATGCTCAAAGAGTACCCATTCATAGTTCTGCTGCTTATGATCAGGAGGAAAGTAGTGGCTTACACAAGGTAGATGTGTGTTGAAAAGTCTGATGGGCAATCTTGGGATAGACTGAACCTCTTCTGAGTCATCAGAGGCCTGGGGCTATCTGGCTCCCCTGTTGCTGGGATAAGACCCTCATCCTCAGGGCCAAGCTAGTGCTCAGCCATCTCCTCCATATTCTAGGTGACAAGATGTCTGGGGGGAAGAGTGCAGCCCTCCTGGTTAAGAAGACTTCCCAGAAGTGCAAAGCACCTCTGCTCACAGTTCATTAGCTAGGATCTACTCACATGGCTACACATGGCCATGAGGGAGGCTGGGATACATAGTCTTTCATATGAATGGCTACATACCAGCTAATAATTGGGGTATAGTCCCTAAGAAAGAACAAGAGAATGAATGTTAGGTAGAGAATTCGCAGAATCTGCTGCATCAAGATTCCTTCCAACCCTAAAACACTCATAATTCTGGGTTTCTCCCTGGTTCCCTGCAGGTATCCCAGAAATCTCGGTGAGTAGAATTTGGGTGTTGGCAGTATGAGCTGGTTGGAACTGTGGGGCTGTGCCGGGCTTTGCCCTGAGAGCCAATTTCTCCTTGGGGCTCTATCTGTGTCTCTGTAATAACAGAACAGAGCATAAAACAGGTTTCTGTTGCCCCTGCTTGATGCTAGACTGGAAGTCTGGAGACGTGGCTTTAGTAATCCCAGTGCTGTTCTACCTGCCTGAGGGACACCAGGCATGTTGTTCACATACTCAGTCTTCATTTCCTCTCTTTGAAATGAAAGGACTGAGCTGAGGCTCTACCTTTAAAGTCCCCTCTAGCATTCACATAGGAGACTGTGTGCTCCGTGGCATGTGGCAAGTCACTTTACCTCTCTGAGTCATCATTTTGCTCATCTGTGAAATAGATATCCAGGTCATAGGATTTTTGTGAAGCGTAAATGAGAATCTGTGTAAAATATTCCACCTAGCACCTGACATGTGAGTCATGCAAGATACATAGAACAGCATTATAAGGTTGCATATCACAGTCTTATGACATGAAAAGTTTAATGCATTTTTTAAGAAAATTTCTAAATTATGTAACAGAGCACGTTGGCTTACAGAGTGCATATGTTCCCGAGCATCTTTTGAATAATTGTCCTCAAAATAATGTCTTCAAAATGTTTTTGTATTTAAGTGGGATGTGCAGAAAGGAATTGACGTGAGACCCGAGACTACTATCTTTAGAGGGCTACTTGCAAGGTTGGCCTGTAGCAAGACTCTGATTTCAGGAAGATTCCTACCACTTCCTAGTTGGTCAAGTGGCTCACTGTACCTATACTTCAACTGTTTGTATAAACAGTGGGCTTTCTGCTTAATACGTGCTTTCCTTGTGGGAGTCTGGGATTTTGGTGTATGCTGGGCATTGAGTTTCTAATGCGCTTTCCTGGCAGACAACATTTCACACGTGCTGTCAAGTTCATTGCCAGGGGAGTTAAGAGTGTCCTATGTAACTCGACTGGCAAGGACCCTTGGAAATTTACCCTGGACCTTGCCCCATATGCCTTTGCTCTTTGTGATTTTTTGTGTATCCTTTTGATGTAATAAATCTTAGCTGTGAGCATAACTGTGTGTGGAGTCCTGCAAGTCATCCTGACAAATCACCGACCCTGGGATTACTCTTGGGGACTCTCAACACAGGGGACATAGCAGGAAACAAAATTATGAGTTCTGTATGATCACATAGAAAAAACAAGTCTGGAAGGAAATTCACTGAGATGTTAAAAAAAAACCTCAGTTACTTTAGAGGGATGAAACAGTTTCCTTTCTTCTGGCTTGTCTGCATTTTTCTTAATGAGCATATGTTGCCTTTTTAATGGGAAGACATTAACATTTAAAAATTCTTTCATTTATTTGCTTCAGGAACAAGAGAAATCAGTCCATAATTGTTAGTGGGGAGTCAGGTGCCGGAAAGACAGTGTCTGCTCGCTATGCCATGAGGTACTTCGCCACCGTCAGCAAGTCAAGCAGTAACGCTCACGTGGAGGACAAGGTCCTGGCGTCCAACCCCATAACTGAGGTGTGTGCCACTGTGGAGGCCAAAGACGAGTTGATGTTGATGATTGAGATGTGTGCTGGATAGTGTATGTGCTGCCCTGGCTATCTCAAGTTCCCACCCTTTAAAGACTGTGAAGAGAGGGCAGAAAAGGCCCAGGAAGTCTGTTCTCTGGTGGGATTTGAAAGAGGTGGAGGCAGAGTTGCTACTTCCAAGGCTCCCTCCTCCTCTACTTGCTGGGCTAGAAATGCTATCATCAGACTTCAGGAGTTTCCTGTTCATATTTACATCCCTGGGGAAATGTCCTCAACCACTGACATTGATCGTACACTGAGATCACTGCTGGCAAGACCATGTGTATTTGGTTCACTTTTGCTTACCAGGCATGTAGCACATAGTATATGCTGAGTAAATATATGTTGACAGACAGCATGAAGTCCTTGGCAGGAAGTACAGGATGTGTACATAAGAAAGGTTCATCTAGAAGGATGGTGCTCAGGAAGGGAGGGGGCAGGCAGAGAGAGATGGAAATCAAGAACCGAAGCAAATGACAAAAATCATGCCCAGAGAGTGGGAGGGATGGGAGAGAGTGGTTTTTTGGGTTGAGTGGAAAGTTTGAGTAGGGAAACAGTAAAGAGTAAGGACAGAAATAAAGACTGAATGAAGAACGCTTATTTTTTAATTGGGCATCTATAATATTGGGGGCATGAATGAGCTGAGGCACTTTGTATTATCTTATTTAATCCTCCCAACTCTAAGTGTGTTAGTAGTTCAGGCTGCTATTAAAAAGTACCATTGACCGAGTGACTTATAAACTGCAAATTTATTTCTCAAAATCCTGGAGGCTGGAAGTCCAAGATCAGGGTGCCCACAGGACCCTTCCGGGTTGTAGACTGCCGTGTCCTCACTGCACTCTCATGTGGCAGGGACAAAAGAACAACAGATCTCTCCGGGGTCCCTTTTCTATGGGCACCAAAGTCCCATTCATGAAGGTTCTACTCTCATGACCTAATTACCTCCCAACATACAGCCATTTCAAAATATGGATTTGGGATGTGGGGGGCACAAACATTCTGTCCATAACAGTCTGATGCATTTTATTCCCATATTACAGATAGAGAAATTAAGACTGGGAGTAATGAAATAGCTTTTGAGGCATTACACAGATACAAAAAATAGAACCCAGGGCCAGGAGGCATCAGAACCCATGCTCTTTCTGATCCTACTTAGGTCTCCTGGGGAGATTGAGCAGAGCCTTGACCAGCAGGTTCAGCATGTGTCCTGCTTTCTTCCTTCCTTGACCCCAGGCCTCCCTCTGCTAATAAGACCTTCCCCCAGTGTGCAGGATTGGACTTTACTAAAAACTGCTCCAATAATTTTGATGTAGAAATCTTTCCATGTCATTTTAAGAGAGTCCTGTGTTTTGTAGGCTGTCGGAAATGCCAAGACCACCCGCAATGACAACAGTAGCCGATTTGGAAAATACACAGAAATCAGTTTTGATGAACGAAATCAAATTATAGGAGCCAACATGAGAACCTACCTCCTGGAGAAATCCAGAGTTGTCTTTCAAGTAAGGATAAAAGTATTAGTTAAATTTCCTTTTCCTAACTTTTTGAGTATTGTTTACATGTATATTTTCATTGGATAGCCTACTTTATTCTATGACTTGAAGAGTAGAGATTTCTTGTCCTTCACTTGCAGTTTGAATTCTTTTTTTCTGTTTATCAAAAATAAAAATTGATAGATAGGTGCAATATTAGGCAAGTTGCTTGACTGAGGGAAAAAGTTACAACTTTTACATTTGGGGCACTTACAAAATTCTTATAGTTTAAAAATCAAGTTTGAACCAGGCACTGTAGCATGCACCTGTAAGCCCAACTACTCAGGAGGCTGAAGTGGGAGGACTGCTTCATCCCAAGAATCTGAGGCTGCAGTGAGTTATGATCGCACCACTGCACTTCAGCCTGGGCAATAAGCAAGACCCTGTCAATCATTTAATCAACCAACCAATCAATCAATCAATCAAAATAATAAATAAGTAAATTTACTTATTTTAAACAAATCAAGTTTCTCTTTCTAAGAACACAGACTGTCTGAAATAGGCAAAATTATTAGACTGACTTGCCTATAAGAAACTGAATGGGATCAGAGCTGTTGATGGGAGTTTTAGGAGAAAGGTTTTTCTGTCAGTAAAAAGGAGAAAACTTTCATAGCTGTGGCCCAGGAGAAGAGCAGCAGTAAACCTTGCTTTGTAGGGAGTTTCTTAAAAACTTCAGCTATTGTGAATCAAGGCATCCACACTTCATAGGATATTTTCGTTTAATAACATTTTCTCTGGGTCGTTACTTGGAAGGTGACCTCAGGCGACCTGGTTCTCACCCAGTTGAAAGGGCCTGCTTGTGAACCAGTCATGGCTATTAGTGTCCATGACAGCAGGATTGTCCATCCAGATTTGCTGTCTAGAACCCTCCAGTTAAAAACCTGGCATTTTTGTTTGTAAAGAGTTTGTGTAATCTTTGGGACTTTTCTTTATTTTACAGTCAGAAAATGAACGAAATTACCACATTTTCTATCAGCTTTGTGCATCATCACAGCAGTCGGAATTTAAACATCTTAAATTGGGTATGTGATGAATGGTGTACGGAAGGGTCTCTCTTTACTGTAGGGGTTTAGAATCTAGGTTAGTATCTTCTGATTATAGTAGACTAAACTTTTTTAAAAAGTATTATCCAAAGACATAGATCCTTAGGTTTCGGGGGTGGAATTTGCTGTATCTAACTAAAGCTCATTGGGTGGTTGTGGTCATCCAGCTAGAATTCTCCACCTGAAAAAGACCTCTCAACAACTGGGTCTTATAGCTGTGAAGTCCCCAAACTTTCCTTTTTATTGGAGCATGCTTAGATAGTTGTTTTTCCCCATTTTTTTTTTTTTTTTTTTTTTTGAGTTGGAGTCTCACTCTGTCACCCAAACTGGAGTGCAGTGGCCGCTCCCGGCCACCGCAGCCTCGACCTGCTGGGCTCCAGCAATCCTTCCACCTCAGCTTTCCAAGTAGCTGGAACTACAGGGAACTACAGGTGCGTGCTACCACGCCTGGCTAATTTTTTATTTATTGTAGAGATGAGGTCTTGCCAAGTTGCCCAGGCAGGTCTCGAACCCGCAGGCTCAGGCAATCCACTCACCTCAACCTCCCAAAGCATGGGATTACAGGCTGAGCCACCGAGCCCGGCTCCCCATCTTTTTAAAACAAACCACCCCCATTATAATTTGAACTTCCTTGATGAATCAGGGTCATTCGTTATGTGTAGTCATAATGAATTCTGTTTCGGGGTGGCTAAGATGTGGAGCTATTTGTCCTTAAGCTCAGATATACTATCACAGCTGTCCTGCCTTGGCCGTTTGTGCTATGTTGGCAGATAAGAAGCATCAGAGATAACATCTAGTGTGTTGGAGTTGAACTCATACTCTCTAATTTTGGAGAAGTTGCTTGTACATCTTGGAATCTAAGTTTCTGCAGATTTCACATGAGGATAATATCTTTGCCCTTGTCTGCCAAACAGAATGTGAAGTGAGCATGCAGAAGGGCTTTCTGAAGGGTCCTCTATTATTTAAATACTAGATGTCTGTATACAGTCATAATCTTTTTTGGTTGTTTGTTTGTTTGTTTGTTTTGAGTTGGAGTCTCACTCTGTCGCCCAGACTGGAGTGCAGTGGCCGCTCCTGGCCACCGCAGCCTCGACCTTCCGGCGATCCTTCCGCCTCAGCCTTCCGAGTAGCCAGAATTACAGGCATGCGCCACCACGCCCAGCTGATTTTTTTTTTATTTATTGTAGAGATGAGGTCTGGCTGCCCATGCGGGTCTCGAACCCGCGGGCTCAGGCAATCCACTCACCTCTGCCTCCCAAAGGTGCGGGATTACAGGCTGAGCCACCGAGCCCGACTATAATCTTGATTGTGGTAATGGTTTTATAAGGGTATGTGTACATCAGAATCCATCA
This sequence comes from Carlito syrichta, assembly GCF_000164805.1. Lineage (NCBI taxonomy): Eukaryota > Metazoa > Chordata > Mammalia > Primates > Tarsiidae > Carlito > Carlito syrichta. The sequence goes on from NW_007259451.1 coordinate 66,326, forward strand.
ACTTGTATATCTTAAATGTATGCCATCTATTGTACAACTGAGAAACCTCAGGAAAACCCGTATAAAAACATAGGCATGGAACAAAAACCATGAGCTTTACAGTTAGGCCCATGATTAAATGCTTGTCTACTATCAGCTAAGGGACCTTGAGTGAGTCTCTTCACTTTTCTGAGCCTGAGCTTCTGTGTCTGTAATATGGAATTCTGAGGAATAAATGGAATAACCTATGGAAAGTGCTTGACATAGCTCATTAAGTGTGAATTTCCCTTCTTATTTCTGATAAACACATATATCCAAACTTCTGTGTTACAGACATCACAAATCTTACTCTTTGATTTCAGGGAGTGCAGAAGAATTTAATTACACGAGAATGGGAGGCAGTACTCTCATTGAGGGTGTGAATGACCAGGCCGACATGGTAGAGACGCAGAAGACATTCAAGCTACTGGGTAAGAGAAAATATCCCATCCGAGGGTGTGGCCGTTTTCTCTAAAGAAAAGGAAAAGCAGGAATTCCCAGCATGCATGTGTTCCAAATATGCCTCAGAAATTCTAATTTTAGGATGAGCCACCGGAACATATTTAGAGACTAAGTGGTCAAGACTACTTTTTCCTTGAAACAGTTATCTCGTTTTCCCCCTCAGGCTTACTGGCTTGCTATTAGAGGTGGGGCTGTTAGCCCCATGGATGCATGTAAGCTCTTCTGAGCTAACTACAAAGAAGACTGGTGAAGCCATGGTCCAATTCAGTTCAGAAATGTAATGCTGGCCCCACTTGGCCTTCATTGGTATCTTGATGATGACAGTAAAATAATGAGCATTTATCTGGAACTTACTATGTGCTGGGCACCTTCCTGACCACTTTATCACCTGTATGCATTCATTTAAACCCTACACCCACCCTATGAAGTAGGTGCTGGCATTTTTCTCACTTTATAATAGGGAAACCAAGGCACAGAGATGGTAAATTATTTACCCAAGGTCAGGCGGCTAATATAGAGCAGACGTGGTTTTTGCACTGGGGGGGGGGGGTGTCTTAAAACATCTCTTTTTTGATGCAAAAAGCCAAATCCTCTTTTGTTTGGATGATGCATGGGTGGAGCAGGTACAGCTCTCACAGGACAGCCAGTTGTTCCCAATCTTTCCCCCACCTGACTTTTCCCCTGTGGGAAAAGCTCATGTTCAGAAAGGCGTTTATAAAACTAGTCATTCATTTTCTCGTTTTGTCTTATTCTAGATATACACATGTAACTGCCTGTCAAAGCTTCTGATCAGGGTGAGATGACGGGCTGTTTTTGCATCTTACAGAACTCTCTGACCACTATTTATTTTCATTGTTGTGGCCAGGTTGACTGTGTTCAAATGAAAAAGGCACAGAATCTGAGGTTAGGTTTGTGATCATAGTAGGCAAGAGGAACACAACTGAATAACGGAGAATGAGAACAAGATTGTTTCCTGAGCAAAATCATCATCAGATTCTGTTCCTTCAAAACTGCTTCAAGGAGAGGGTCATTTAAACATTTCAGAAGAATAAGGTATACACTTTGGGCACTAATGAACATTTTCTTAAAATAATTATCATCATGAGTTCAACCTTTTGTGGCTTAAATGACAGTTTCTTATTACATCACCAGATTCTGGGTTGCGGGGCTCAGCTGAGCACGTCTCCCATGATGGTGGCAGAGGCTAGGTCCTCTGAAGGCTGCTTCTCTCACATGGGCCTGGGAGGCCATCTTTTTCCAGGTAACCTTGTGAAGATGTTCCTGTAGCATGCTGGGCTCAGGGGAGGTGAACTTCTTAGGTTGTGCTAGCTTCCTCCATTTGCAAGAGGCTCAGGCAAAATCTGCAAGGGTTTTTTTAAAGCTGCCTCAGAAGTCAACGTAATACCACTCCTGTTGTGTTCTATGTAAAAGGTCAAAACAAGTCACAGGACCAGCTCAGACTCATGATTCATGGACAGGGGATGACACAGGGCATGAACACTGGGAGGGTATGCATCAGGGGCTGTCTTGGAGAGTAGCCGATACGGTAGCTGTTATGGATTTTGTAAAGATTAAGAAATAATGTCTAAAAATGGTTTTTGAACTGTGGCAGGCTATATTGGTGTGAGAGATCAGTATATACTTAAAGCAATCATAAAAAATATCCTGGACTGTGGTCAGAAGACCAACCAACCAGCCTATTTTTAGAAGTAAAGTGCTTTGTTTTTTAATTCTTTATATTTTTAGAGACAGGGTCTCACTCTGTTGCCCTGGGTGGAGTACAGTGGTGTGATCATAGCTCACTGCAACCTGGGTTCAAGCAATCCTCCCTCATCGCCTCCTGACGAGCTAGGACTACAGGTGTGTGCCACCACATCTGGCTAAGTTTTTAAATTTTTTGTAGAGACAGGGTTTCACTATGTTGCTCAGGTTGGTTTTGAACTCCTCAGCTCAAGCTGTCCTCCCGCCTCAGCCTCCCAAAATGCTGGGATTACAGGTGTGTGAGCCACCATGCCTGACTGGGAAGTAAAGTTTTATTGGATCACAGCTACTTTGTTTGCTCATGTATTGTCTGTGACTGTTTTCATGCAACAGTGGTAGAGCTAAATAACTGTGATGCAGACTGTAAGGCCTGCAAAGCCTAATAAGAAAACATTTGCTGCCCTTTGTCCTAGATGGTAGGGTTTTCATGAGCCGGCCTCAAAAGTCAACGCAACACCACTCTGCTATGTTCTACTGAGAAGGCACAGTTGGTGGATTCTTTAGCGTTTTCTTGCCATATAGGAAAAGATCTGTGGAGTTCATGTTGCCATCTTAGCTTCATCCCAGTATGTCTAAACTTGAAAGTCCCCTGATGACCCCAAGCCAGGTAAAGGAGGAGTCTTAGCAGGTCCACTTACTATTGTAGAATGGACTCATGCAAGGAACCAGATGACCTCGTTGTAACTTTGAGTCTGCCATCATCTTATACATCCTACAACCAGGATCTCACACTGTGTGCTGATTTTAAACCTGTGTTATCCAACACAGCAGCCACCCACCACAAGGGACTGTTTACCTTTCATTTATTTAAGTGGAATAAGGTTTCAAATTCAGGTTCTCAGTTGCACTGGGCATGTTTCAAATGCTCACAGCCACGTGCAGCAAATAGCTACCATATTGTGCTACACGGTTATGGAACATTTCTATCACCACAGAAAACTCTCTTGAGCAGCCCATCTCCCAACAATGTGGATTCCTTATTTGTTCCATGTGTCCCATTGACCATGCCCTTTTGTTCGAGTCTTGCTATTATCTTAGATGGTGATCTCGTCAACGGCAGGCTGCCTCACTTGAGTTGTATATAGGCTTATAACATACTTCTGCAGATCATTCTTTTTAAAGTATAATTGCTAAATAAGTACATGTGAGTTGATTCATCCACTGCTGTGGTTTGTTATGGAGACAGCATAGAGAAATGGGCAAGGTTAGCAGTGAGGCCATCTGGCCCACTACTCAAATTCAGCCCACAACACACTCAATAAGTGGCCCTGTTTGAACTTCTTTGCCTGGCACTGGGTCATCAGGGATGTCTAGACACACTAGGTTGAAGCTAGGTGGTTTCAAGAACTCCGTGAGTCTTTTCACATATTGTGGTGGGCACTGGTATTAAACTACTTAGATAAGACATACCAGTGTGACCTCGGGCAAGTTCCCTAACCTTCCAATGTCTTAGTTTCCCCCTCTATAAAACGGGAGCAGTACTAGTGCGTACATATGGTTGTTGTGAACATTAGATGAGATGATATGTGGAAAGCCCTGGGGTCAGTGTCTGAGGCAGAATTCTATCCACTTTCCCTTCCGGCTCTGCTAGCTGAGAAATTTCCTTCTGAGGAAGCAGGAGGGGGTGCATTTTGTTTGATAAAGTCTACCTTTTCTCGTTCTTCTGTTGTCTCTTTCTTGTTTGACACATCTATTGATCTTTGCCATGTGGCTGTTGTCATGACCCTTGAGATCTTCCTGTCATGATCTCTGACAGGAAGATCCTCAGAAGCAAGCCAAGACCTCAGGCTCAAGGAACTTGACCAGTGTGCTTCTCCTTGAACTCTGATTCAGGGCAGTGCTGCTTCTGCATGACTTTGGCTCACTAGAGATAATTACTCAAATGATGTCTTTTTTTTTTTTTTTTTTAAGAAACAAGTTCTCGCTCTGTTTCCCAGGCTGGAGTGCAGTGGTGTGATCATAACTCACTGTAACCTTGAACATTTGGGCTCAGACAATCCTCCTGCCTCAGCAAATTCTTCTTTTTCACATTAATGCTTTGGAGCTGTCATCTCGCTTTTTGTTTCTGGAAGGCATGAAGTCGTTAAGGGATTTAGTTGTGGATCACAGAAAGTAAGTAGGAGTGTCAGAACACAGGTTCCCACACTTTGCATTTTTAGTTGCTTCTCTTCACACTTACCTGTCATTGCCATGATGGCAGCCTGGGGGGTTATTTTTGTTGACACATCTGTCCTTCACATGGAAAAGCAGCAGAGTCTGGGCTCAGTTGTAGCTGAAGTCTTCCATATAGTTTTAGTTTGAAATCTTTTGTGACTGATTTTATTTAATCTTTGAAGTAGAGGAGACTTCGTAGGTCTTGAAATTATTTAAGAACAGGACCTGTCTGCTATTGGAATATTCCAAGATTCCTCAAGTGAGAAGTAGCGGGCAAGAGCAGTGCCTCTTACCTGGCCTTCAGGGCCTGCTGCTTTTGTGCTGGAGGGATTGGGAGGGAGGGTCATTGGCCTCCATCCCAGTTTCCTTTTCAGAGTGACCCGGGGAATGTGACATTGACATCGATGTAAATGCACCTGCCCCACCTGCCTGAGTGCATCTCTAAGCTCCTTGACTCACTGCAGTGGTATTAACACACACTGGTGGGATCAAGACCTGGCAAAGCCGGGCTCACAGACATGTGCCATCATCCTCAACACTTTTGTTTGTTTGTTTTGTTTTGGGTACTGACCCCTACAGGGGTCAGACACAAAGTCCTTCCTAGCAGCTGGTTTTGTTTATTTTGGGCTTCAGGAAATGCACTAATCTCCCACAATGACTGAATATGTTATGTAATCATAACTGACAGTTCACCTACATCAGTCAAGATCCCAGTGGGAAACATGGGGCAGACTCAAAATAGGATAAAAGAGGGAGGGCTTATTTATGAAGGGACCAGATACAAAGGCATGGGTGGGGTCTAGGAGAGTGAGGGGGCAGTGGGCACCCAGGGACAGCAGCAGGACTGTTCACTGCTCTTTCCCATTTGGGAACAGAGATGTTTCTGGAGCCTAAAAGGAGAGTTGGGTAAACTTAGCGCCAGACCAGGAGCAGTGACCTTCTCTCAGTCATATCATGTAGCCAGCAGGAGGCAGCTTTGCAGGGAAGACATACTCAGAACCCCTCTCTGCTCTTTCTTTCTGATCTCCTGCCAAGGCTCCCCCTAAATCAAACCCAACCAGAGGCCAGAGGCCAGGAAAGCCCATTGCCTTGGTCTATACAGGTCAGTCTTCTGGGGCCAAAAGTAGAGGATCTGGAGGGTTTCTTAGAAAGAATCCAGGTTGCGTGCTATGGCTCACACCTGTAATCCCAGCACTTTGGAAGGCTGAAACGAGAGGATTGCTTGAGCCCAGGGGTTTGAGACCAGACTAGGCAACATAGCAAGGCCTAGTCAGTACCAAAAAAAAAAAAGCTAGCCAGGCTCAGTGGCTCAGCCTGTAATCCCGCGCTTTTGGGAGGCTGAGTGAGTGGATTGCTGAGCCCGCGGGTTCGAGACCCGCCTGGGCAGCGAGACTCATCTCTACAATAAATCAAAAAATTAACCGGGCGTGGTAGCACATGCCTGTAATTCCGGCTACTCGGAAGGCTGAGGAGGAAAGATCGCCGGAGCCCAGCAAGTCGAGGCTGCGGTGGCCAGAAGCGGCCACTGCACTCCAGTCTGGGCGAGAGAGTGAGACTCCAACTCAAAAAATAAAAAAAAGCTGAGGATGATAGCACATGTCTGTAGTCCCAGCTACTCAGGAGGCTAAGGCAGGAAGCTCACCTGAAACCAGGCTGTGATGAGCCAGGATCATTCCACTGCACTCCAGCCTGGGTGACAGAGTAAAACCCCGACTCAAAAAAAAAAAAAATTCCAGGGATATACGGAGTTTGTGAGCAAAAATGTTGAAACTGAAGAAAGCACCGAATAAAAAAGAACTGATTTCTTCCAGGAATCTGATGTGAAATGGTTACTCGATATTAACTTCTGTGGTGAACTCCCTAGAAGCCATGGCAAAGGGGAAACCTAGTGGGTTGTAACAGCCATGTTGTATGTCTTTGGAAGTCGAACTAGACAAAACTGTGCACCACATTCTTCCTGGGGCCTTTTCATATGCCCTGTCCCAGCTGTTGGCACCGATGGTTCCCGTGTGTCTTGAAAGATCTCAGGTGCCTGTCTTCCTAGTAAGAGAAGAAATGCAGTCTTCCTAATTTAGAAAATGTTTGTTTTCAGGGTTCAAGGAGGATTTTCAGATGGATGTTTTTAGGATCCTGGCAGCCATCCTACATCTGGGCAATGTGCAGATCACCACCGTGGGCAACGAGAGGTCCTCAGTTAGTGTAAGATAACTGTTTGTTTCACCCTTCCTGGACCTGAGGGTCACAGCAGAACTCATAGCTGACCTGTCTTTGCATTTTCGTACCTGGGGAGACTGGTTTAACAGGAACAAGGAAGAAGAGTTTCCAGGAGTTACCTTCAAAGAATAAAGCTTCCTCCCCCAGCAGTAGAGGGTTCTGGGGGGAATGGATTGGATTCTCTGTGTGTTTTTCTCTTATTCAACTAAGATTTATGGGGCATCTACCATGAGCCAGGAGCTGCTGTAGCCTCTGGGAAAACAGCAGCAAACAAAATAAAATAAAAAGCCTTTCATGGAGCTTATGATCTGGGGGAGGAGATACGAAAAATATAAGCCTTGGCAGCTGAGAGTGGCAGCTACAGAGGAAAATAAAGCAGCGTGGAGGGTGCAAAGGGCTGTGTCTTTTGTGTCGGGCAGTCAGGAAAGTCTTTCTGACAAAGCGGCCGTGGGCAGAGGTCTGAAGGGAATGAGGGAGCAAATCATGCCAGCATGTGGGGATGGGGGGACACGTTCCAAGCAGAGGGAACAGAAAGCACAAAGACCCTCAGGCAGGAGACATCACTTCGGAAAGAGGTTGATGGAAGTCATGGGAGGGGATAGATAGGCCATGTAGGACCTTAAGGGTCTATTTGTCTAATATGTCTATTTGCATGTCCCCAAAGCAGCTGATGGGAATAGTTGATACATTTTGTGTCACTGGTGATTTCTCGGCTCTCTGGCACCTGTGGTTTAGGGAGAGTGAGCGGAGTGGAACATGAGCTCCCTGGCTCAGCCCTGTCGCCCATGACCAGGAAGTAATTCACCTTTTCCTCTTCTAACTTTCATGCCCAGTGCCCCTCCCATCCTCCACTGTCCAGTCCCCACAGAGTTAGTCAATTCCCCATGACGGGGAAGTTGGGGGAGAGGCAGCCATGGGTAAGAATGTGGTCTTTTTTTGAGTTGGAGTCTCACTGTCACCCAGGCTGGAGTACAGTGGCACGTTCATAGCCACAGCAGTCTCGACCTGCTGGGCTCAGGCGGTCCTCCTGCCTCAGCCTTCCAAGTAGCTGGAACCACAGGTGCATGCCACCCTGCCTGGCTAATTTTTTTGATTTACTGTAGAGAAGAGGTCTCACCAAATTGCCCAGGCTAGTCTCCAACCCATGGGCTCAGGCAGTCCTCTCGCCTCCACCTCCCAAAGTGCTAGGATTACAGGCGTGAGCCACCGCTCCTGGCCTAGAGCGTGGTATTCTTGAAGTAGCAGTTTCCTGCCTCAGAGAAGCTGAGCTTATGCTCTTCTCCTTCTCAAACTCCCACAGACTGAAAATGTGACTTCTACCCAACACATGCCAGCCCACTGGGCTCTCTCCCATGAAGTCTGTTATGAAGGTAGAATTTTGGAGGAGGAATTAAAATTGAGAGACCAGAAATCCTTTGGAAAGTATTCTAAGAAACTTTGTAGAAAAGCACCAATCCTATAATGGCAGGCCCTGGCTTTGGAATACACATCCATTTGTGTCAGGAACTTGAGGTGTTGGATGCATGAAGTTTGGACAGAGTCATCTGACTAAAACCCGTTGCCCCCTGCATTTTTTTTTTAAGCTCAGAAGGTTTAGTGCCTTCTTAGAAGGAAAGAAACCAATGACTCTCCAATCCCCTCCCTTCTGAGGTCAGGCATGTCAGAAACAAGCTCTGTGTCATTGTGCCGTTGGTCAGAAGGGGGTGGGTGGACAGTGAGGAGAGGCAGGACAGCTTAGCTTGCCTTCTCCACCCTGTTGTAAAGCTTTTAAATGGCTGAAGTGGTGCCTGAGGCAAGTCTACCTCAGAAGTTTTCCTGCTAGAGGGGAATGAGGGTGCTCTGTCTCCTGGCTTTACATGTCCTTGCCAAGGGACAAGAGGCTCTTTCCACACTGGCTGAAGACAGGTGGGTGCACCTCCCCCTTTCCTCATTTGCTGACCAGGAGGGCAGCTCTCATGCTGGGGCTCAGGACACAAGCACGATTCACATTGTGCATCCAGGAAAATTCCCATCACAGGCCCTCATGTCTGAAAGAACCCACGAGTTTTGCACCCCACCCCACCCGGCATCAGTGTCAGTTGGGAAGCGGGCTCGGTCAAGGAACCCCTGCCAGGTTCTGTCTGGCAATGACACCTGGATACTTCCTGGGCCAGACCACCCCAGCAAACCCCTGGCCACGTGAGGTGGCGCTGGGTGAGTGCGCATTCCGACAGGAGACCTGATGCCTAAGGGATGAGAAAAGGCTGGAGGTCCACGTGCATGGGAGTGGGACCTGGAGAACAGCTTCCCAGAGATGACTTCCTTGACCTTAATTCTTTGGCTACAAGGAAAAATCTGTGTGGGACACAGGCCAGGAAACTCTGACGTCACCACAGTGGTGACCTGCCAAGGGCCAGGTGTGGGATCCATGACACTGCTGCCTTTCCTGCTCTACTCCCAGGCTTGTCTCCATTTCTTGAGGCTGGACAACCTTGTGCCAATGTCCTCATTTCTCACCTGGACCCAAGTTTAGGCCCAGGGGCAGAGGTAGGGCTGCTTTGGATGGCGGGGTGGCGCTGATGGGACTTGTGCTTGTTTTTGAAGGAAGATGACAGCCACCTGCAGGTGTTCTGTGAGCTCCTGGGCCTGGAGAGCAGCAAGGTCGCCCAGTGGCTATGCAATCGTAAAATCGTCACCAGCTCTGAGACAGTGGTGAAACCCATGACCAGGCCCCAGGCTGTCAACGCCAGGGACGCGCTGGCCAAAAAGATCTACGCTCACCTATTCGACTTCATTGTGGAGAAAATTAACCAAGCGTTGCAGTTTTCAGGCAAGCAGCACACTTTTATTGGTGTTTTGGACATTTATGGGTAAGAGTCTCTTCAGTGAGCCTGTCTTTCCTCATTTAAATGTCAAATGCCCTGTGGTATTGAGATCATTTGGCCCTGGGTCTTCTTTTTTGTGTTTCACATGATGAAAAAGATGATGTTCTCTGTTTCTGGACATAGGAATGTTAAGTACGGTCTCCTGGGCTGTGGTGTCTTGTATTTGCGGTACGTTAAATACATGCTGAATTAATGCGGCTGACATCGAGAGTTCACCATGTGCCAACTCTGACGCTGACTGGTTTCCACGTACTTTGTTACTTAGTCCCTAAACAACCTTATGATCGCCTCATTGTAGAGATGCAAGGACCAGGGCTTAGATTCAATAACCTGTTTATGATTGCCCCACCTGTGGGAGAACCTGACACGTGAGGCTCTCACCACTTCTATTCCCCGCAAAGGTCCCTGAGTTGCAGAGCCCTGAAGTCCCCTCCCCCATTTCATAGTGGATGACAGTCCTACTAGGCCCGTACCTTGCCCAAGCCCACGGGTCAGAGGTGGATGCCAACCCAGCCTTCTGATCAACCACCTCCCCACCTAAATCCTTTTCCACTCTTGGGTGGACATGCCCCAGCCCTTCTCCCAGAGATCTACTACTCTCCCAGAGATCTACTACTGCGTCCCACCCTGAAGCTTTGTTCTTTTTCCTTCTCTCTGTCTTGGCCTGCTTTTCTAAGTCCCGGGGGTAGCTCATGCTGAAGATGCTTATGGTCTAGCCAGAAGGGGACTCCGAGAGGATTGTTGTCCCTTAGGTTTATCTTTGAAGCCTCAAGGTCCAACGCTTGCCCTCTCCTGGGACCAACCCTGGTTTCTCAGCAGGAGAAGGGTAAGATGTCCATGAAAGGCATTTTAGAGTATTCCACCCGGATTAGAGGATCTTCCTCCACCCCATGGGCAAAAGCAACTCAACTCCCCTTCCCATACGAAGGGGAAAGCCAGCCCTGGCCTTCACACCCTGCTGCTGTCTCTGGGGGTGGAGGAGGGAATGGGGGTGGAGGAGGGAATGGCCTCGCAGTTGGACTTGCACCGGGAAGAGGTGGCTCTCCCTGAAGCTGTCATGAGGGGCGGTGCCTCGAGGGAACTGTTTTGTTTAATTTAGAGTCTAAGTTAATGCGTATGACTCCCAATTAATGGTGTATGTCAACAGTTATAAAATACTACTGCATGGCTGGGATAGTCTCGTAAATTATTTACCTTGTCTTGCTCCAAGAAAATGTTCGAGCAGCCCGTAAAAATTTAAGTAAACTTTTAAAAAGTAATAGTCCTGATTTAAAATAGCCTCTTTCACTGTGATAGAAAGCCATGCTTGTTCTTTTCTGTGTTTTAAAAATGTCTTTAAAAACAGCAGCCCTGTATTTTAAGAATATGCTATTTTATAATTTTTATTTAACAAGGTTTATGTGTCAGGCACTATGTTGGGGATGGCTGCGAACAGAACAGACACGTGGTCCCTACCCTCATGGGGCTTAGATTTTAGTGGGGGGAGGCAGGCAAGTCAGTAGAAGCTGGCTGAGTCCTGTGAAGACAGTGAGGGTGGATGTGCTGGAGGCTAGCAGGGCTGGGAACAAAGCAGGGACAGCTTGGGCAAGGAACGGCACACAGGAGAATGGCCTGCAGGCAGGACTTGGCCTGCCCAGCCTCGGCACCACAGGAACAAGGAACTTGCAATTTTTGGTTAAGCAGACAAACTTGAGACAAGGATATTTATAAATTCCCAAGGACTTATTAGACTATCCTTACGGTATTAATTTTAAGATTAAATTTTAACCTCTTCAGAGGGCCAGGCACAGTGGCTCATGCCTCTAGCCCTAGCATTTCGGGAGACCAAAGTAGGAGGATTGCTTGAGGCCAGGAATTTTAAACCAGCCTGGGTAACGTAGCAAGATCTCATTGTTGAAAAAAAAATCAAAAAATTAGCAAGGTGGCGTGGCACATGCCTGTAGTCCCAGTTACTCAGGAGGCTGAGGTGGAAGGATCATGTCAAGGCTTCCATGAGCCATGATCATGCCACTGTACTCCAGCCTGGGCAAGAGATTGAGACCCTAACTCAAAAAATAAAAAATAAAAAGCCTATTCAGAAATCCCAACAGTGACTGTGTGCTGCCACCCTTGAATTCCTGGAACCCTCCCCAAAAAACTCCCCCTCCACATAGCAGGGCTGGAAAGCCTTTTCCTCCTGTTCATCTCTAGGTTGACTCTTGCCCATGCACACCCTGCAGTTTTTGAGAGAACTGAGGTTGGCTGATCTGAAAATAAGGGAGCCTCACAGGAAATGTCAGCGTCACTGAAAGCGAGTAAAGTTAAAGCTGTGAGCTTGGAGGTGACTTGCTGGCCTATCATGTGTTTATGTTCTTTGGACCCAGAGCTGGAAAGGCCAGGGTCTGGGGGTTCAGATCTCAGGGTGTGAGTTCTGCAGCACACCCTAAGAAGGGCATCCCAACCTCAATTTCCGCATCTGCAAGATGGGGCCTCTCTCGCAGGGTTATTTTGAAGGTCAAAGGGAAGAAACTATGGAGGTACCTTGAAAATCATAAGTACTGTTCAATGTGCCTTTGGCATTTTAAGTCCAAATTAACCCTCAGCTCTCTGTGGGTTCTAAATTTCAGCTCTGATGGCCTAAAAATAATCACTGATACTTGACACTTCACCCTGTTCTAGAAAGCCCTGCCCGTGGCCCTGGCTGTGAGCTGCAGGGCACAGTAAGGCCCTTCTGATTCTCCTCCAGGCCCAGCTGTGGTCTGTCCTGCCTACGCAGACCATCCTCCGAGCCTCTGGACCACCAAGCCTCTGGGCCGTCGAGCCTGCATGTGGACCAGGGCTGTCAGAGTTGTGTGGCTTCTACTCCTGCCTCCAGTCACTCTAGAGCTGTCTAGAGGACAGTCCAGGCCCTCACCCTGCCCAGGAATTCTAGCCTGAGCCAAATTGGCTATGTCGAGTGAAACTCCCAGGGGACCCATGATTGGAGCTGGCAGGAACAGATTAGAGCAGAACGATTACAAACAAAGGCTCCGGAGGCATCAAGGCCGGATCGAATTGCATTTCTGGCACCACTTGCTGGCTCTTGGTCCTCACCCTGGTCACCTTCTCTGACCCTCATGTGTGACAGTGGGGTCCCCATACTCCTCCACAAAGGGTGGAGTCAGGGCTCAGGGAGGCCATGTGACCTGTGCTGGCACCTGAGAGCACTCAGCAGACTTCCTCTAGCAGGGGCTCAGCTGGCCGGGTGGCAGGTGCGTTGCCTGCGTTGTGCTTGGCCCACGCCACATTTTACAGGGAGGGATCACTCACAGGAAAGCCTGGCTTTCTGGCTTTTCTTGACAACCAGGCGATCTAACCTCCGGGCCTGCATTCATGCATGGCCACAGCTGGCAGGAGCTGAGTAGCAGCTGCCCCTTAAGACAATCCTGATGGCCTCAGACTGGCCCCCTCCACTCTTCCCCCACCCCTCTCCCTCCCCACGGCTCACTGTGGTGCTGAATCTGGCCTGCTTTCCAGTCCTGTCACCGGCAACTCCAGGGCAACCACCAAGACAGCTATTGAAAGTCTAAAAATGGAAGCAGCCGGGCTATGTCGGTCTGGCAGCTGACAGGGCCTGTTGAGCTACGGGGTATTAAGTGAGGCTGCCCCTTTCCTCCAGGAACTGTGAAAGCATCCCTCAGGGGGACCAAATTGTGCTGCCCTTCCCCTCAACGGGCAAGGAGTGGGGGAATGAGAAACCCACATTGCTCTCTCATTGTTGGACCAGGGTGAGGACCAACAGCCAGTTACAGTCAGGCAGGCTCACAGCTAAGTTCCGACGCAAGTTGTGTGACCTTAGACAAGTTTCTTAACCTCTCAGAGTCTTATTTCCTGACCTATAAAGTGAGGATAATACTGCCGATGTCACTGTTGCTGTGTGAATTAAATGGTACACCATATTGTGGCATGCCTATCTTAATGCCTGGCTTGGAGTGGGTGTTTTGTACATACCAGATACCTTCCAGGGGACAACCAGGAAAAGGTTATTTATAAACTGACTGCCAGGATATCATGAAAGCCTCAAATCATTAAGCTTTGAGACATTTAAAACTTGTAGAAAACAGCAAAAAGTTCAAGCTCTGAAGTTTGTCCAAAAATATCTATAATTGAGTGCATAGTTCCTGCTTCCAGTTACATTATAACTTGTTTAAATTGTATTTCAGTTTTGAAACCTTTGATGTGAACAGCTTTGAACAATTTTGCATCAATTATGCTAACGAAAAACTACAACAACAGTTTAACATGGTAAGGTGACTTTTCTGCCTCTTTGGAACTAGTTCTCAGTCGTGTGTGTGTGTGTGTGTGTGTGTGTGTGTGTGTGTGTGTGTGTGTGTGTGTCTTTGCAAATCTAGAATTCTTCCCATTTTTATAACCTGAGGAGTTGGAAAAGTTCGAGCTACAATCCAGACAGTCAGGGCTCTCCCTATACCTGTAAAAGGCCTCTGTTTTCTCTCTTTTGTCATAAAGAATCTCAATTCTTTTCTTTTTCTTTAACTGTTCTCATTTCCCTGATCTCTACTGACCTTGTTTCTCCTTCCTGAATGATCTTCGAGTATTCTGTGTACTTTTTAGGTTGTAAAACAAAGAACAAGATATCCTACCTGAGTGATGATCTTGGCTATAACATACCCTCATCTGGAAAGTGCTGTTATTGTTGGCCACCATGGGATCTTCTTGTAGCTGTCCCGCCCCTCTGCTGCAAGAGTTCCGACTCACTTCCTGGGCAGTACAGGGGTTCTGCAAACAGCAGCTGCAACAGGAGCTTGAGTAGGAAGGCAACAAGCAGGGTGGTCAAAGAATCACTGTGAGGATAGAGCTTCAAA